>NW_009703939.1:8627-24845 GCF_000703405.1 Apaloderma vittatum | reverse complement strand
GGATGATACAAGGAGCTCCCCTTTGCCCTCACTGCCTCAGCCTCCACTGGTGGCTCAGATGACTCCACTGTTGATATCCAGGGTCTGTTCCCTACCCACATGGACTTCACATAAAGCCAACAGGTCCATTTTGTGATCAGTTTTTTATAGATATAGCCAACACGAGTTCAAGACTCTGACAGCTTGGTCCATTTGACATTCAGGGGACGGAGCCATCTCTCTGACTTGCCTGGACAGATGCACACATCTCCTGTCTGTTCTAGCAGCTGTCCTTCCCCTGGGACTTGCCTTCCAGTGGCAGCCGAAGGGAGACAAATACAACAGGAAGCTCAGCCAAAACATTCTCCCACGAGATAGGCTCCTCTCAATGTTTCCCTGCAGAAACTTTTTAAAATCCTTCACTTTTCTGTGCAGCTGAAGGGCAGGTAAAGAGCCAGCTAAAGCGAGCATCCCTTTCCTCATCAATGCCTTCCACTGCCTTTCAAACATATTTTCAAAAGCCACATGCTTCTCTGTACCAAATGGAAAATCCACTGGTATTTAAAGCCATGGAAGCATGATAAAATTCCCTGTGCCCCGAAGAAAGAGACAGCCCTAGATCAAGACAAGCACAGATCACAAGCCAAGGCAGCACAACAGCAAGGAGCAAGCACATGAAGAATTTGCAGGGACATGGAAAGATATTTGCTGCCACTGTCAAATAGCTGCTTTCTGCCCCTCAGACTCTTCCCAGTAGAAAGAGAGAGAAAGAAGTAGCACCTGCCCACAGCCACATGTTTTAGCCTTGTCCTTTCGAGCCTCCGAGCAGAAGGAACAGCCTCTGGAGAGCAGAAGCAGTGAAAGGAGCTGGGATGATGCAGGCACAGCAATGCATGCTTTAGTACTGGCACCATGCTGATGTGCACTGACTTAAGTCAGCTTATTAAAACAAGCCCTGAAGAACCCAGAGCAGCATCTCCAACTCAGAGCTGTCTCCTCTGCTAGCCAGACATACTCTAATTGCAAAATTTGGAGCCCAGTCCCTTTTCAGGTCTTAAACTTTCCAGACCAGCAGCACAGCCCCAAAGTCTAATCCATACCAGTAAATTCACCAGCCCCAGGGCATGGTCCCCAGGGTCTGTCCTGCTGGTTGTAAACACGGTTACATGTTCCATCAGATAGTTCCCAAGCGCCATTTGAGAGTCAGCACAGGCCAAGGGTCATTCCCACAGAGAATTCTGGACATTTAAGAGTCAAGCCATACCCATGCAAATCAGTCTCTCCTGGCTCATTTCATAAATGAGATCTTTTAAATCACACCTATTCACTAAATCCTGCAGCCTAAAATCCAGGGCAGCAAACACCCAAGGGTCCCAGAAAGTGTGCAAGATGTATCCCTCGGTGCCTCAAGTACTTCTCTGAATTCCCCTGCGCACCTGCGCCAGGTGGGAACCTTTCCAGGAAGGCTGCTCCCCCAAGACACAGGCTGCTTCAAGCTCTCGCAAGCACAGCAGACCCAGGAGACACGTTTACATGCCACGCTTTGGCACACATAACCTCTAACCTAGGTTGGCACAGCAGCAAGGGAAGTATTGATGAATCCTCAAGTAAGGTGAAACAGAAGAGCTAAAACAATTGAGGCCCCCAACTGACAACAATGGACACAGCCCTCAGGCTGATGCTGCAGAGCAGGCAGGCACCAGGGAAGTCCCAGACTGGACTCAGCAGCAGGCAGGAATCTGATTCAAGAGCTGGATTTGGGAACTCGTGGTTTGTGATTGAGGGCAGAAGCACAGATGGAGTCCTCCTCAGACTCTGGCCATTGAAGAAGAGAGCTTAACTCCCATGTTCCCTCAGCTTTATACTGAGTATGATGTGTATGGAATGGAATACTCTTGTTGGTCACCTGCCCTGTGTGCTCCTCACCAGAGGTGCAACCTTTTCATTTACAGCACCCTAATGTGGCGCACAAGATTCATCATTGACCTCGGTCACTACAGTAGCAAGTACAAGCAAGAGCCTTTCTGCATACCAGTCCCTGCTAGCAACTATAAACATCAGGTGTTACCACTTCTAGAGGCAGACACTGTCTGCAAAACCATACTGCTAACTTTAGAAAAGGCAGTCTCTTAGAAGAGATTTAGCTGAAAAGTGAAAATCACTGAACTGGTTCTGGTTTAGCTTAAACCAGGACACTGTGTATTCCCATCACCTCCAGGCAAGAATCTCCCAAAACCTCCCCAATCATCTGTAACCCTCCTTGGAGAAGAGCCTCGCTCCTGTCTCTGCTAAGCACCTTGCACCTCTGCTAAGCAGCTCCCTCAGAGCAGCCATGCTCCTGGCCTTTGCAACAAATCAGCAATAAGGAAAAGGTCATTTACATCCATCACCACGTATGTGGCAGCGAACAGGCAGCTGCCGGAAAACAGCCAGCCAAGGGCCAGCCAGTGCTATGAAGGGATGTCTGTGCAGGCATCACTACAGGTTTTGGGGACAACAGCTGTGGACCTGCATGGTTATAACTGATGGAAGATGTCAAACAGTTGAGGGCAGAGCTGCTAGGACGTACCTGCTGGAAAAAGGACACTGAAGCACACTCTGCTCCTATTTCCCCTATAAGCATCCACCATTTGAAAGATACACCTGGCTCCATCTGGCTGCTTTTTTTACACACACAGGATGCTTTTCTCTTGCCCACACCACTCTGGCCTACCCTATGTCCAAGTCCCAGCCTACCTACAGGAGGTGAAAAAAAAACCCCAAAAACCCCCAACAAGAAAGCCCTTCACAAAAAAGCAACCAAAGAAAAACCCACCATTACAGACAAAACCAACAAAAATGCCAAGAAGAAAGATAAAATCACAGACTCGGGTCCAAACCCCAGCACCACGTTTTTGGCCTGACGAGGAAGGCAGTGAGAACGCACGGATGCTTGATGCGAGATGCGATGTGATCGCTCCCTGCCATCCCAGGCTCTAAAGGGCACTTGGCTCCCCAGTCCCCTGCCTCATCCCCAACTGAGCAAGCACAGCCACCCCCAGGGCACCCGCAGCCCTGTGCGTGCAGTCAGAGCAGGCTGGCTCCCCGGCCAGCACAGCAGCCCTCCCCACCGGCTGCCTCTTTGCACGAGCGCCCTGTCACCCAGCGCAGACACAGGGCTGAGCTCTTCCCAGCTCCCTCAGCACCACGGGTCAGCAGGGCTCAGATCCACATGTGCGATGCCGGGAAGTGCTGCCGAGTGGGACTGGCAGTTTCGCATCTCGAGCGCTCAAGGTGCTGGTGCAACTGTGGAGAGGGCCATGCTGCCAGGTGACAGGTCCACAAATGCACCCCCTTCTTCCTCAGCAGGACTCAGTGCCTCGATTCCTCACCTGGAGCATTTGGAGGGGGAAGCATTTGCTTGCCTCAGGGTCGCTTTGGTGGTGATATATCCCCAAGAAAACTCATCAAAAAGGATGTGGCAGCCCCAGCCTGCCTGCAAGCTGCCATCTCCCAAAAGCAATCCCGCTGCTTGGCTCAAAAACCTGCCCCAAGCGCCCTGCTGTCCCCTCCTTGCCTCGTGTATGCCTTTAACAGTTTGCTGGATTACCCATTGCAACTAAAATAACAAAGCTACAAAAGAAGAGGGCAAACAAACGCGATATTCTGCAGCAATTAGGACTAAACAGGGGAAAGGGGAGCAGGGAATGAATGGACAATGGGGAGGGCAGGGACGTGGCAGCCCAGGCCCGGACAGGCTGGGCACGAACTGTCCTCGGAAAGCAGGGTCTGAGCCAGGGAGCAGTGAGCTGTACGTAAGGAAACGCAGGGAGATGAAAAGGGTTATTTAAACAAGCACCAGGCAGTCCTCACAGGGCCTCCCTGTCCACTGGCTCCATCACAGCGTCCAGGGAAGAGCAGCTCCCGCTTTCCCCCCCTCACTGAGTCCTTTCAGGTGGCAAGGGGACGCTGGCAAGCTGCAGTGGGGTCCACTTAGAAAGGAAGGAATCCATTAATCTCCCTGGTAATTACTGCCACATATGGATTTGCACAATTACACTCCATTAATTGGTTATTACAGGCAAGCCAGACTGATTGGGCAGAACGGTGTGCCTTTAACCCCTTCGCTGCCCCCAGGGCCAGCCAGACACCGAGGCAGCTTTCTTCCCAAAACACTGCTCTCTCCTCCTATAACCTTGCTGCCTCCTGTGCCAAGGACCAGCAGGCCCCCAGCACCCAGCTTCAGGCATCTTTGCCCTGATGCCTTCCTTTCAGCTAGGGATCCCGAGGAGACAGACCTAAAGGGAAGAAGCAAGCCAGAACCTCAAAACAGCCAAACTCCTCAGCCAATTTCATCTGTCCTGGGTTTGCAGCAGACGCACCACATACTCCCCAGGGTGCTGAGGAACTGCAAACTCAGATCTTGTTTGTTTTTAGAAGGAGACACAGATTTTCCTTGTGCACTTTGACTTTGTGCCCTCAAGCCCAGCAGGGTTGGTGCCAACAAGAGGAGACTCCAACCCTAAGTGTCTGTCTCTGAATGCAGCTTCTCTGACTCGCTTTGCAGTATAACACTTCTCTTCCTCAAAGCACTGAAAACAGAGGCTTTGTTCTAACAATAAACACACATACAACCACAGTAATATAAGCTATGTCAAAAAGCACAGATAAAGCCCTCTAAAACTCCAGACAGCATACAACTCCTGCCAGTTGGGTGTGGAGGCAGCCCGGCCCCCCCACACCACAGCCACCACCTCTAACACCCCTCACAGATAACGGGCCATCCAACACCTGGCCCCAAAATACCTCATTCAGGATCCAACAAGGTTTCTGGAGAAAGCTCAGAAGAGGCAGGCCAAGGCAAGAGCAATTTCTGCCAGAATCACGTCAAAGGCAGCCTGTTAAAAAGCTGTAATAAGAAAGCAAACAAGAACATTGCAGAAAACCCACGGGGCAGCAGGGCACATCTAAGAAGAAAGTGCTGTGCTCAGCAGCCACCAGCATCAAGGACAGAGCAGGCATTAGCATCGTGGCGTATCAGAGCCACCACGCTGCTGCTTTGCTTTTTCAGGCTCACGCCTATGATGATGCTTCTCTACAGGAAAAGACATAGAGAAACCTACTCCAGACAGCTCGTATCATCCCAATAGAGATCATGCACATGGTTGTTTGATGAGGCACAGCAAGGCACGGGTACACCACACTATGCCTCCCCATCCTGGCACATTCAGTCTTGCTCTCATATTGAGTTACTGCAATTTCCCAGAGACTTCCTCTCTGTGCTTGTTGTCACATGTGTATGAGCCATAGATAGCGCTCTGCTGCCCCACCCTCACCCTCTCAGGCAGCCCAGCACCCCTCCCCAGAGAAGCAGCACCTGCTTAGCAGCAGGATGTTGCTCAGCACAAGCAAAGGACTTACTGGAAGAGCAGAGCCAGGCGTCACATAAGGCATGTGATAAGGACTCTCAGCTCAGCTTCTGAATCACCCCAGCAAACTACTGCAGCAAAAGCAAGGAGAGAAACGAAGCAGGAACACAGCAAGAAAAGAGAAACCTAACTCCAAAGCACCCCTCTACTCCTGTCCTCTAGGTAAAAAAGCCCTTGGGCAGCCCAATTTGTGTTTTCAGCTGAAGTAGATCAACAGGAAACCCAAAACACCTGCAAAAAATACCCACCTACCCATTCCCTTATTACTATCACTGCAGTAATACCTGCTACTACACTCTAGGTCTAGCCTAGGAGAAATCTCCTTCTCAACAGCTAATTAAATGTTTTTTACTGTCCCCTCTCTGCTGCAAGGAGTAGGCCCAGCAATAAAGTCTTCTCCCTAGAAGGTCACTGGAATTACATAAAAGTTACAGTAAGATTTGTTCCCATTGTTTCTGTCTTCATTGATTTCCCAGCTCCCTGACTTCAATACAGAAATTTCTTTCTCATGCAAAAGCCACCTCTAAGCTCCCTGTCTGAGGGGGGCCATCTCATCCATTGTAAAGGCAGCATCCGCCAGCTCCCCGCAAGTGTTTTCAGGCATGCGTGAGCTTGTCTTCGAAGAAGAGAAAGGCAGGCCGGCCCTGCACCCGTGAAAGGTTGCTGATTCCTCCCGTAAACCAATTGCCTCTGCAAAGCTCGGAATGAATCTTCAGAGCTGTCAAAGGGAAGATCGGGCAGAACCTGCAACCGTACTTAAAAAGGTCAGCTGGGAAAAGTCAGGATGGGAAGGATGTTTGCTTTATTGACAGATGCAGAGGGGAAGGGGCTCATCTGTGAGTACCTGCAAGCTGGTTTTGGCAGCACACGCTAGACTTCAACTCTGGGCTCCACTGGCTGCAGCTGGTGACAAACTCTGTGTGGATCACTTCCAGACAACAGAGTCTGGGGACTAAGCTGAAACTGCGGCGGGGGCTGAGCACCAGGCAGAGATCTTGTCCAACCTTCCTGCATCTTGAGGGATGAGAGCAGACTGGTGGGATGGATACTTTGCTGGCTGTTGTGACCCAGAGTAGCTTTTTAGATCTCTGAAACTAGAGCCTCATTTTACCTTTGTCCTTCACTTACATGCACACATATTTGTCCAGGTTTCTGCAGGAAATGGAGCTGCCAGTATCCAGGCATTTGCTGGCAGTTTCTCATGTATAAAGTGAATCACCCCAGTAAAAAGCCAGAGAATCTTCCAAAACTGATGGCATTTGACTCAAACTCCCTTCGCTCACTTTAGAGTCCAGATTAGTTGAGATTTTGGATTACTTGTAAAACAGAATTTTTAAACATCACAATGATTCCTCAGTGCCCCAAGTAGTTACAACAGGGGTTCCACCCACACAGAAATGTTACCAGGGACGTCTGGCAGCCTTGCATCGCCTCCCCATTTGGGTGGCACTACAGACACCTTCGCTAGAGTCTCCCAGGGGTCCTGTGGGGAGCTGTGTGTCAGCGCTGCCAGCAGGCACAAGCCTTAGTGGGTTTTCCACTTAGTGGCTTTTCCAGCTTCAAAGCTCCTACCTAACTCTTGGGCCTGCCTTTTGTCAAAATGTCCACCCCCTTAGCTCGGCTCAGGGAAAGGATTTAAACCCAGAGGCTCTTTGTGCACCTCACAGGTGGTCCGAGCCCAGATCGCAGGAGGGATTTCCCAGTCCCTTGCCATGCTCAGAGCTGGTATCAGCTCATTAAGTCCTGGACACCAGCAAATATCCCTCTGGGGCAGATATCAGCAATGGTAGGTGATAACCAGCCCCGATGTGCCCCACACACTAAGGACAGAGCCAGTAAATGCCTACTCACTGCCTGCCACCTTGTCATCTCAGCACGCTGCCTGCCTGTTTGCACTCAGCTAACATCTCCTGGCCCTTGGGGAGCAATCCTTCCCTCTCTTCAGTCCCTCCAGTCCTCTGGTCTGCTGAAAAAAGGTGGGTTTTGATTCCCAGGGTTCAGTCCCTGGTGCAAAGTTTACTTTGCATCTTACTGGATCAACTCGTGCCTTAACACTGGTATACTTGATATACAGAAAGTAGACAAATAGTCTATCTGCTGATACTAATTAAACTTGATATTGATACAGATAAGTGACATATTTACAAAGAAAGCAGCAAGAGAAGTTGCCATTTTAGATTTTATGTGACTTGGAAATACATAAAGACAGGTAAAAATATTACTTTCGATTAGAATATTGCTATACCTATATTGCAAAGAGCTCATAGGCAGCAGAGGTAGTGAAATACATTGGGTCAGGTCAAAACAAAAATCAGGTTCAACAGGATCTGAAATTAATTAGACCATTATGGCATTTTCCCAGTGGAACTCTCTCTCTCTGTACACATGCACACACGTACTCAATATATTTGACAGAATCAATATTTATCCAGGGAAAGCTTCAGATTTTTGAGAAACATCACTTTGTTAAAACTATTATTCTCTCTGAAAATTTTTTACTAGCTTTACATGTAATTTCCACATGTCCTTTACTCACTTCTGTGAGTTGATCCCCAGAACTCCTTTAGTATAAGCTGTTGCAGCCCTCACCTGCAAATACTGCATCCCCTTCCCCACCCTGTGCACTTTTCTTTCCCTTCATTGCAGGAGGAAAGCACAAACTCATATAAAATAGGTCTCAAAGAGACCTGACAAGATCATCTCACTTCTCTTCCTGCCCCAAATCAGGCCAGAGACCATCAGGGACAGAGGTGCCACCTCCTTCCTCAGCCTGTCTGTCCCATCACATCCCCACCACTCCTGTTAAATACTTCTTCCCAATGTCTAAACTGAGCCTTCCCTCTGCAACAGAGAGGGCAGCACAGTGCTGTGGGAGTTCCTTTCCCAAACTTGCTCCTGAATTAAGGTCCCATAAAGGCTCCATTCAGTCGGCACCTATTGCAATAGTAGAGGCCCAGGAGGCTGGGCAAACCCCACAGCTCGTAGTGTGTGTGTCCCACCACCCCTTCATGCAGCAGCCCAACCCACAGCTGAGTCCATGCTGCTGCTCAGCACAGCCGACTTGTGTGGGGTCAGGGCAAGGACTTACAGAAATGAGAAAAGGAGCCCGTCTCCAGGGAATGGGGAGCCTGCGTGCCTGGATGCATTTCCAACCTGCGTCCTGTCTCTTCGGCAGACTCAACCATGAAGGGAGGTTTGGGATCAGGTCTCTCAGCTGTGCTGGGCTGTTTGAGAAAGAAAGGAGCATTTAGGTATTACAGAGCAGCATCCTCAGGATCTGCCCCAAGTTACAAATTTACCTCCCAGACCTTGACCCAGGCTGGGGTTTCCTGTGTTTGCTCTTTAGGCTCCGGTCTCTTTGGAAAGTGGGAGATGTTGCAATGCTGGCGGGGGGGAGGGCTGACTGCACAGCCTGCCTGGGAAAGGCCCATGGAACACAAAGGAGCTGGTTCGAAGTGCTCTGCTGAGAAGTGTGTCTTGTAAGTGATTTCTTTCCTAACCCCCAGCTCCTAAAGGAATGAAACCAAGAAAACAACCACTATCCTGTCTGAGCACCTGTCTCAGTTCTGCTTTCCTCCTTTTCTTAGCCAGCTCTGCCATCAAGAAGGAGGCAGTGTTAGCTACACCACCACTGGACTCCAGCGGAGATCAGCTGGCTTTTGCCTTGCTGAAGCTGTGGGGGCAGGTGACAAGGGAGCAATGTCCTATATGCATTCCCGGGCAACATCGTTAGCTGCTTGCAGGTGACCTGGACAGACTCTTGTCTCCTGAAGGCTTTCAGAAGACAACTGGCCTGTGCTGTGGCCAGTTTTTCTTCTGCTGAAGTTAGAACCCCTGGCTTTGTCCCTGAGCTGGCTTATCTCTGTTACACTCTCAAATCGTGCATGGGCATCTGCCCCTATCTTCCCTCTCTGTTTGGATTTTGCGAGTCCTGATGGAGAAGAGCTACAAGCAAACAACATTCCTCTCCCCTGTCTGCACTGATAATCTCGGGATGTCATCTCCTTTGCACTCTGTCAACATCACCGGGGTTGTGGAGGGCAGGATTGCTTTGCCTTCACTGCCCCATCCCGTACAGCGTGCGCTGCCTGGCCCAACACAGCCACCCAAAGGATATTCCTCTGGGATGGGAGTGCGACCTGCTAGAGGGTTTTAACCACCGCCCGCTCCCAGATTTACAGCAACAAAAACATGCAGGTCCCAGAGTGCAGAATGATCTTGAGACTTCTTCCAGAGACTTTCAGAAATCGGAGCCTTTGTGCTGCCGTAATCCCCTCAGATCAGCAGACAGAGCATTGCTAAAGCCAAGGTGGGCCACACAGCCTCTTCCATCTCAGGGCCAGCCGCCAGGACATCTCCTGTGGGAGCAACAGCCACAAGGAGTCCAGGCAGAGCTACCAAGGGCACTGAATTGCTGGTTTGACTTGGCTTGTGCTTTCAAGAAATTCTTAATCTCAGATTACAACAAATACCCCAGCTTCAAGTTCTCATGGAGATGAAACCCTGCAGGGTAGTCTGGACTGCAGCCAGGAGGTCAGAGAAGAGACATGGAAAGGTAAAATACCCTGTGGCATCAGCTCTGAGTCTCCTCAGGAGCCACAGAAATCCAATGTGCTCTGCCTGCTCTTTTCTTCTCTAAAGCATTGCCCCTTTTACATCCTTACACTGCCATGGGTAAGATGGATCAAACTCCTCCTTTTTTTTTTTTGGTATGTTTTTTACCCAGGAAGGGCTGCCCAGGAGTCGGATCACTAGTCAGGGACTCCAGATCCTCTCAAATGTGCCACTGACCTTTCAGATCCACTCAGGTTTGCCTCCTCAGTTCCCACAGACACCAAGATTTCTAAGCCCTGAGCTGTGGTGCTTAGATCCCTCTTGCTGTCCCTTTACCTTTCTTGGAACTAACATAGCGCAGTAGATGCCAGAGAATGGAGCCACTCCAGAAACAAATCTGCAGTGTTAGGTGGCACATCTTTACACGAGGGGAGCCAGGAGAAAGGTGACAAAACACTGCTCTTTCAAAACCTTGAACTTGCACTCAGAGCACTTTGCATGGCTGCGAGCAGAAGTAGCAGAACACGAGCTCTGCAAGCACACAAAGGAGCCGAATCAATGTCCTGTTGATGGAGCCCAGCAAAATAAGCTAATGATGGACAGGACTGCAGGTTTTCATATGGGAGGGAAGGATTTACAGTGATACCAAAGGAATTATTTCAGCCCCACAGTGACAATACCCACCCGCTTCCTTATTATATTTTATTGATCTTGTCCTAAATACATGTGGCTGGAGGAAATGATGCATAAATTACTAACGAGTTAATTTCTTGCTCCGACACAGACTCACAACAGCCCTTTGAAGGGTAACCAGGAAAGACAATGTGTGAAAGGATAAAGGCAATGAGACAAGCTTGGATGTAATAATCCCATGTGAATGATTATTGCTGCAACTAATGTAATCTAATAATGAAGAATTTACACCAGATGTCCCCCGGAATATGCCAGGCAGACTCGGGATTCAGCAGTGGACCCATTTCGAAGGAAACTTTGTTAGGAGGAAAAAAATGTTGTTGTCTGTTTGTCAGACGAGAGGCTGTAGAGCTTTATAGTCAGAGTCACAACAAAAGCATCCCCTTCCTGGGAGTGCGTTCATTAGGCCTGGTTGCCAATTTGTTTTCAGGTGAATTTTAAGATGTTGAGTTTAGCCTAGAAAGCAGTTTAGGAGCAGCCCATTCCAGAAGCCATCCCTTATCCCAAGCCAGAGCTGCCACCAGGATTTCCCCTGTGTCTCTCTGGGGCAGAGAGGGAGCTGCAGGGAGGGCAGTCTCTAGGACAGGTGAACAAAGAGCAGAGAAGCACGTCCTTTTATTTATTTTGAATTTGCATCCCTTCAGTTTCCACAAGGATATCCTAGACCAGAGTTCCAGCCCTGTCCTGGGCCATGATGCACCCCATACATCCCCTTCCTTCTCATAAACTGCAGCATATGAGGACACTGTGTAGCAGGGAAAAGGAAAACAGAGCTCTGCAGCAGAGGAGCATCATGGATGTACTCAGGCTGCTGCAAAATGAGATTGGCTTCACCTTGGTTCATGCTGTTTAGAAACCTTCCTTGCAGCAGGCAGGTTGAAGAGGCCTGGCGAAGCACTACTGGCCATCCAGGTCTTCATGAAGACCTGAACTAGACCAAATTTGGGGCCCAACGAGCAGACTAGAGTTGGGATGATCTATTATTCCAGATCCAGCACCAAACAAATGCTCTTCTAGCCCAGGTATGAGGACAGCACTACCAACAGGCACCGACTTCCACAGCACGTTAGGCATCCGGCCAAACCAGAGACTTGACATCAACACTTCCCCTTCATTCAAAAACCCACGAGCTAAGTGTAAACAGAGGCACAAAACCACACTTTTCACTCTCTTTCCTTGCCTCTGCTGCTTATTCAGCACCTCTTTGAAGGTATTTCATACAGTCATTCCAAACACCTCTTCTGTCACACTTTGGGGTTTGAACTGCTGTTCAGAATTCCTCCTTATTAACCACTGTCATTTAGGTAGCTCTGATGGGAAGAAGGGGGAAGGGAAGCTTTAGCAAGACCTAGATCCACTAACACACAAACCACTACATTCAACTTGAAAGATTTGTTTAAGCCCCATTAACTTAATTGGGACTTAACATCTTTTTCATTTGTTGGTTTTGCAGTGAACCTGTGTGACACCAGTAGAGAGTCATGGGGACTGTATGAACAGGGTTTGAGTGTGTCAAAATTGCAGCCGTGGTGGCCAAGAAGGCCAACGGCATCCTGGCCTGTATCAGAAATGGTGTGACCAGCAGGAGGAGGGAGGTGATCATGCCCCTGTACTCGGCACTCGTGAGACCTCACCTCGAGTACTGTGTCCAGTTTTGGTCACCACAGTACAAGAAGGACATCGAGGTGCTGGAGTGGGCGCAGAGAAGGGCAACAAGGCTTGTGAGAGGTCTGGAAAACAGGCCCTATGAAGAGCGGCTGAGGGAACTGGGTTTGTTTAGTCTGGAGAAGAGGAGGCTGAGAGGAGACCTTATTGCCCTCTACAACTACCTAAAAGGAGGCTGTAGTGAGGCTGGTGCTGGTCTCTTCTCTCTAATTACTAATGACAGGACAAGGGGAAATGGCCTCAAGTTGCGTCAGGGTAAGTTTAGATTGGATATTCGGGGGAAGTTCTTTACTGAACGAGTGGTGAGGCACTGGAACAGGCTGCCCAGGGAGGTGGTGGAGTCACCAACGCTGGAGGTGTTTAAAAGAAAAGTAGATCTAGCACTTGAGGCTGTGGTGTAGTGGTTAGGTATGCTAGGATGAAGGTTGGACTAGATGATCTTCAGAGGTCCCTTCCAACCCCGAACATTCTGTGATTCTGTGATTCTGTGATTCTCTCATGATCCCCCTTTGTCAGCTGGTTTGATAACACAGGCTGCTTGTCTATGTTGAAATCTATATCACGGGAGCTCTTTGATCTGAGCCCCTGTGCTGTTGTTTTGCTCTATCAGGCACACAGCTGCTCGAAAGGACTTTGCAAACAATAATACAAACATCACTGCACTTAGGACTTGCAAACCCTGATTTTAGCCAGTTTGTATGCCAGATATCACCATGCCTAGAAACAACTTACAAACAGGACCAAAGATCAGGGCTAATTTTAGTAAGCCTTTGGGCTCTGCATCCTCTGACTGTGCTTGCTTTGATGAAACATGATCATAGGATGAAAGAAAGCAAAAACCCAGCTGGCACCTGCTGGGAGGGCAGGGAGAGAGAATCTGGCAGACAGGAGGTTCCTACAGAGATTGCCAACACTACTACACGTCTGGTTTGCTTTTTGGGCAGCATGGTGAATCCAAAGGTGATACACGTTTGGCTTGGCTGGCCAGACAAGGTGTGCCCACATCAGATACTGCACTCTCCCTCCTTGCTCGCTAGCCGTCTCCATACCTCTCAAGACAGCTCCTTCCGCTGTGCTTCAAGTCTCCAGCCTCTGAGCTTCAGAGAGGATCCAGGCTCTGCGGGAGTGAAATACATATGTGGGAATAGCTGCTCTTTTACAAAGAGCCGGCTGGCTGGCTGGGCTGCTCCGTACCAGACATCTGGACAACTGATTTCAAATTTCAGTTTGCAGCACAGCACAAGGATTGTTGTCAGAGGACATCTTCAGACCTCAGGAACCTTTGAGGTATCTGTAATATTTTTAGGGCAACAGCTTTATTTACAAGTCAGCGCCACAAAGAGTCAAATGTTTAACTAAACTGGGAGTGACTTTGTTTTCCAAATACTTTCAGTGAGGAAGAGTGATGCTGAAATGAAAAAACCTTGCTGTTGTCTGAGCATCGAAAGAGGTTAGTAAGGACTCTTGACTACCTTACCACTTGGTCTGAAGTCCTGTAGACAGAGCTACAACCCAGTTGTACTCATTAAACAAAGAGCACTTAGCGTGTTCTCTTTTCACCACTTAGGACACAAATTCTTTCTATAAATATTTAGGGGTTTTACTGGGCCATTAAACATGCAGGTGAGCTGGCTCAGTACATTTATCAGCTGACCACCTGCAGCCTGAATGACTCATTGCCCCAGCAGCAGCAATCAAGCAAGTAACATCCTCCGATGTCACTTGCCTATCCTGTCTGATAGGCAGACAAGTCCAACCGCTGGGCCGTAATAACCCTTGTGAGCTTTCCAAACCCACTTCTCACCCTTACTCTCCCTCCAGAGAAACTTAGAGCAGTTCTTCAGAAGGGTGGGCTTTACATCCAGGCACGAGGACCTGCACCCTGGACCCACTAGCTGGATTTTACGGAGGTGGTCTGGGCTGCTTCAGGGAAGGAAGGAGGTGCTGATAGCATTACCGTGTCTGCACTCTATCACAGGGACCTGAACTGGAAACAACACGCTAGGCCAACATGCAGACCTTTGTGGAAGCTACAGCAATTAGATTAATTAAGAGCTGGGGCGGTCCCATATGTTTTCTGATCTGTTGTTTTTTAAGGTCCCCTATTGCACCTGTTCCTAGAGCATCCAAACACCCCAAAGGCTCAGACTTTCCCTGTGTTCCAGACACAGGAGCAGAAGGAGGGCTGTCCCAGATCGAAGCAAAGGCTGTTTGGCCTCACATCTGGCAGCAGATAGGATAAGAGCAGGAGGATAGGAACAGAACTTGTCATTCCCCTGGTACAGGTCCTCTGCTCTTCCTGGGAAGGTCCCAAGGCTTTTCTCTAAGGAGTTCAGCATTGTTCTGTTTCCATCCCTGGAGGTGTTTAAGAGATGTGTAGATATGGCACTTAAGGACATGGTTTATTGGGACCTGGCAGTGTTAGGTTTATGGTTGGACTCAACGATCTTAAAAGTCTTTTCCAACCTAAATGAGTCCATGACTCCGCTTTAGACCTAAGGTAAAGGCATGAATTTCCCAGACTTAGCTATCAGCTGTGCTTGGAAATTAAACCAAGTGCTCATTTTTCCAGACCACAGCCTCGGTGTTAGAAGAGCTAATAGCCTCAGCTTGGGATTTCTGAAATAGCCAGAGGTTCAGACACCAAACTAATCTCACTGTCGAGGATCTGTGCACCCAAATCTCTGGGATTGCTTGGAGCATCCATGCAGATGTAGGGTGCCACTGCACTGGGAGCCACCCAGGTTTCTCTCAGAGAGCCCCTGCTTTTTGCTGGGGTACACAGCACCAACCTCCACCTGCAGTGTCCCTCACAGCCTGGGACAGAGGACTGGAGTATGCGACTTCTCAGAGCTCCTCAAATCCAATTTCCTACGATCCTCTGACAAGTTCTTGCCTCAGGTACAAGCTCAACCTGCTCTTCAGAGTTAGCATTGTTCATTGCAAAGTCCAGGGGAGTCTGTGTTCCCGAAACTCCTCCAAGACAGATGATTCACCCTCGCACAGTGCATTTCTCTGAGCCAGAATCACTTTCTGGAGCTACACCTCAACACTGATGTGGAAGCAGAGTACTCATCTGCTGTTTTCAGCCCCCTCCATTTCTCCTGCTCATGCAGGAACATGAATAAAGTGCTTTATAAGTCCACAGAGTCTCCATTACCAATTTCTGTCAACAAAAGGCTGACCTGCAAGACTTGCTCCTGCTCAGCAGGCAGGGAAGGATGTTGCAAAGGGTCATTCACCATTTAATAGGCCGAGAACCATAATCTGCACTGTCTGTGTGCACGGAAACAGGAAGCAAAAGTGGTAAAACAAAAGCCCTGACTGACAGATTGTGCGTGTATGTGCACGTGTTATTAATTTCATTTGGGAGCATTTGAAACACTTTTGTCAGCACCTAAAGGAACTGCTTCTGAATTTAATGCAGCCAAACTGAATGAACTGCAGTCTGGAGAAAAGGGTAATCTATATCTGACTTCTTTTCAGCACTTACATGACTTCAATGAGCCAGATGCTTGTTTGTAAGTAATTACAGTTCCTTTACAAGAAACTTTTTATGTCCAGTATGTTTTTAAATTCTGGAAAGGCATGGAATTTTTAATGTCCTGAGTTTTCTTCTTCTGGCATGTCAGCTGGGATTTTACACCAGAAGTGAAACCCTCTACTCAGGGAGGGTAAATTAAACAGGGCACTGAATAGTCCTGAAGAAAGAGCTAACAGAGGGAAAAGAAAATGAACCACATTGATCTGTACTGACCTCAGCAGTAATATCCAGCTGCTGCAGTTCAAAAGAGCAGAGCGACAAATAAATTCAGGTGAATGGTTGGTCGATCTTTAGGGCAAATAAACCACCAGCCTGAGCAAACTCTGCATGTCTGAGTAGTGCGTGCAAAATTCACTGTGGCTTTAACAATTGCCC
>NW_009703939.1:5051-8596 GCF_000703405.1 Apaloderma vittatum | reverse complement strand
TCTTCCAAAGGCATCTGGCAAGCATCCCTCACTTCTACCCCAAGCCCTGTACCCACCGCAAAAGCCAGGGAGAAGAGCACAGAGAGTGGCAGATGAGAAGGGTCTTGCAAAACAGAGAAGGAGCTGCTCTTCCCTCCAGTAAAGGAGGAAGCGTAGTGGAGAACATGGGCTGTCTCCCTGCTCCTTCCAGCATGACTCCATGATGACTTCATCACTGTCAAGAGCTACAGCCAAATCCTCTGCCTTTATTGGCAAGAGGTTACTGACGCAGGTGAGTTTTTCTCTACAAGTGCCTTTGACAGAGTAGAAGGACCTCTGCTACTTCTGGTTGTTTGCAGGGGTTGTATTTGTCGAAAGTGATTTGCCATGAAGTAGCAAAGATCTTTTCCGTTCTCAGACAATGACCCAGCAGTTCCTAACTCACCTGCAGGGCTTTCCTCTGCTGTTTTTGAGGGCCATCCAGATGAGAGTCCCGTCTGGGAACAGCCCTGTGACACAGACAGCATTGCCCTGCTTGCCAGCCAGGGACCACCCTGGGGTCACCTGGTACCAGCTGAAGCAAGGGAGGAGGAGGAAATACAGTGAGGATGGGAGAGGGCTCTTTCTCTCTGTCTTAGGGTAGAGCTTTCTAGGACTACTCCCACTGCATCATTTCCCCACGGTTGTTCATGTGATGCCAGCATTTCAGCATGTCTGATTTACGTTATCTGGATTGTTTGTGCTGACAGGAGATAAGGTGAAGCTGGGACATTGCTGTTTTTGTGCGGTGTGGGCTGTGCTATATTTTCCTCTTGGTTTAGGTCAGTGTGGGCTTGATTTCCCAAGATCCCAAAGTGAACACATCCTGCCTGATTGCAGCCCCTCCTTTCCCAGAAATCATCCTGTGGAATAAGCCCTGAACAAAGTATTTCCTGTCTCCCCTTTAACCCTTTTCCTTCCACCCAAGAGGTCTGTGACCCAAGGCCTGCTCCAGAAGGCATGGATTCAGTGCAATTCCCTCTTCCTCCCCAGTCAGAGGCCGTCAAAAGCGGAAAATGACAGCCCTGAAGTGCCAGGAGCAAGCAAATCACCTGAAATTTCACACCTGCCATTGCTGTTTTCATGGCAGCTGGTGAGGCGAGAAGTTGATGAAGGTCCCACTCGGCCTAGGCTGAAAATCAAAGCAACTGTTGGGCTGTTCAGGGAATGTCCTTCCCTGAAGTAGGAAGGCAGGTAGAAAACCTGATGGCAGCTGCCCGGGGGCATCTGCTGCCTTGCGGACGAGGCATTTGTGCTTTTTGCACACTGTACTGTTCTTGGCAGCAGCTTTCCCGAGCTGGAAGAAGCACTGGCCATCATCAACTATGGAAACACTTTCTGGGCTGTAGATTTCTTTCTCACCACTGGAGCCACAGCTGAACTGTGTTGGCCAAGTCTGCCTCCCTTCTAGGCGAGACTGACCGGTGCTAGGTGAGTAGCGATAACCATATAGCACATTTTGTCTCCACTGGTCAAATATAACCTGCAATTTTGCTTGTTTCTCCCTAAAGGCATGTGTGACAGAGGCTGTAAACCAGGCTAGGGAGCTCCACAGTATAACTGTGCAAACACTATGACAGGCTGGGCTCTGATACCTGCTTTTCTGTCCTCTGCGAAGCTTGTGCTGACCACTACCAACACGAGGGCAAGCTGCCTGTCCATGGGCAAGCCTACGCTGCATTTCTCATTTGATGTGAGTTACAGCTCCCAGGGAACAGCAGTCACATGGGTCTTTCTGTTCCTGACCAAGGGCTGACTGCAGCAACTTGCTCTTCTAGGTCTGTGGGCCCTTCACACAACACCCATCAGCAGCTGCGAGTTAGCAGCACGCTCAAGCCAAGAGGAGGGAGCCAGCCCCTTGCAAGAACTAGAGGAATCTTAACAGGAACAAGACTCAGGACAGAAGCCAGATTCATAGAGGCTTGAGTGTGTTGCACTGCACAGACATCGTATGTTGTGGTCTGGTGTCCTGGTCCTCATATCCTCTGACAGCTCCCAGAGCAGGAGCTGAGCAGGTTAGTGACTTGATCGCGACACCAACTCCTCCAGGAGCTGCTGCTTCAAAGTCCCTGCAAAGTCCTCAGCAAAGCACGCAAGGAGTTGCAAAGATGTGTGTTCTCCAGAGCCTGTAGCAATGACTTATCCTCCTGAGTGAGGAACTGCTGGCCAAATGCTGGGCCCAGTCCAGCCCTTGAAAACCGGAGCTCTGGAAGGCAACTTCAGCCAGGCCCTGGTAAATGACTGCTTCTTTGATGGCTGATTGCTTATGAAAACAGAAGGCTCAAACCCTATCTGGGCAGGTTTTATCACCAAGAGCCATGGAAATACTCACCCCAAATCAAACACTACCTGTCTGTCTGAGACTTTAAGTGAAATTTTGTTTCCAAGTCCCCTTCTGTCAGATCACAGATGTAGAAAGCTAAAGCCACCTGGGTAGCTCAGATCAGGAATGTGTTAAACCACAAAAACCATGTCCTGGCCAAGCAGCAAACACACAGAGCTGTGAAAGGACATGTGAGACTCCCAGTTAATGTCACCTTCAACAGCTTCTGTAGGTCACAGCACAAACAGACATCCGCTCTGAGGTGAGATGCCAGGCAAAACACAGATCCCATTCTGACCAATGCCACAGGCCCAGGGAGAGCCAAGGAACTTAAGGGAAATGGAACAACAGGAAAGTCCCTGTAGTCCTTCGGTGGTCGCATGACACCGCACCGTATAGAGGAGTGACAGGATGGAATTACTAACTGACTGCCTGGCAGCAAGCATTCCCATGGCCACTCTTGCCAGCACAGGAACTATACAGAAGGGCTGCGTTCACAGGCACAGCAACAGAGACCTATTCACTGCAGATTAAATGATTTCTTAAAGATCCTAAACGCCTGAACACATCGTGCCATCGTAACTGCCAACTCATATCCAAAAGCAGGAAAAACTGTACCAGGAAAGGACCAAGAATCAAGGAGCCTTGATAAGCAAAGGCTAGGATTTTGCCTGTGCCCTAGACTATCATTAATTACAAGGATAATGTATCCTCTAAGTCGCTGCCAGGAAGTAGATCTCCTTCAGGGAGTCTTTGTCTGGTCTAGGGGATGTATGGGAGAGAGAGAGAGCACTAATCCCACCCAAATGTGGGCTTCCCTGACTGTAGCCGGATGGAAGCCATGCTGGCCTGAGCAGTCCTCTCCAGAGAGGATGCTACAGCACCACGTATGTAGAGGACAACAGCAAGGACAGGCTGGGGGACCCATGTGGTGGTTTAGCTCTCAAAACAGCTCCTGCAGGGATTCAGAGCAGGGCGTTTCGGGCTAATCTCTACGTCCCCTCAGGGAACCTGAAGGATTACTGCTCTACATCTGCTCACATGGTTGGGCCCCACCTTGTCAGGGCGGGGGAAGCGCTGACAGCCGCTCTCGATTCTTTAATCAGTTTGGGATAAACAGCAATGGGCCCCATCCACTGTGGTGCAGCGCCTCTTCATTGACTCCTTGCCTCACAGGCCTGATGCCTCCTTGAGCCTTGCTAGG
>NW_009703939.1:1601-4962 GCF_000703405.1 Apaloderma vittatum | reverse complement strand
CGGGTCTGTGGGGCCTTCACTGTTAGCCAGCCAGCACTAGCCCACGGCAGCGTCTCTGCCTGCAGCCCAAGCCAGGGTGGCTGTGGGGATCCCTAGAGCGCAGTCACTGCCAATCCCCAGACCTGTTAGCCCATGGTGTTAGCACTCAGCTAACTTCCCAGCAGAAAGGGCTGCAAAAGACCTGCATGGCCCGAGGGGTTTGTGCTGGTAACTGCATACCAAGATCACCTACTTGGCTTCTCTTGCTGCTCTCCTCTCCCTGCTGAGCACGCCTCTCGCAAAGCTCACTGCCGGCCCAGGCACCTGCTCTACAGGACACATCGCTGAGCCTTTCTCCTTCGCTTCAGGACCGGGGATGCTGGTTTGGGGTCCAGCTCTGGCTGTGCTAGCTCCCAGGCACTCAGTGCCATCTGCTGGCTACTCTTTCCTCGACTGCTGTGAAAACATGGAAAGGTAAATAACGGGCAGCCTTGCTATTTAGTCAGTCTTACTCCAACTCCACACGTTCTGCTGCTGAAGACATACCCACGGGGCTGCCCTAAATCATTCAAATGATGTGCAATTCCAAAAAGGGAGCATTACATTTAAATTTTTTTATTAAATAGTTACAAACAGGACAAATACATATCAGATTCTAAGTCAGAGAGTTTTAACTTATGATAACTTAAACATAACTTATGACTTTCTCATTTTAAGCCCTATAACAGTTTAATAAATCATACTTGCAATATATATACAAATCCCAGGCTTCCATTTTATTTGTAAGTAATATGCAGGCATGAAATCCTTACAAACACCTCTAAATTGCTTTAAAATTACCTGGGCTCAGATCAATGGCCACAGACCTACTCAGGAACAAGTATTTTACAATACATTTACAGTTAATAACATAAATATCCACAGTAAAAATTGCACAATGACATATTTATGTATACACCTGTATTACAGTACATAATCCCACAGGGATGAGATAATTTCAAATCTTGTTGCTGCATTCAGAAAAAACAGAGTACCTAGTGTAAGAACTACAATTCCAAGCTCTATTACAAAAATAAAAGCTTAAAGTTCCTAAGCTCTCCAGGATATGCAGCAGAAACCCAAATACTTTCCCATATCACTAGAGGCATATTTATTGATGGGGGGCATCCTCTTAAAATAGACTGACTTCAACAACAAACCACATCAGTCGGTTCAAAGCTGTTCAATGAATATTTTTTTCTTCCTGATTATTCTGTTTCTGAAAGTATAACCCACATGTTTCAAGAGAAGACATCTCCGGCAGTGTAGTAAGCGATGTGAAATAATGCATGTCTTCACCTCATCCAGGTACCTTTGAGTAGACCAGAGGAGAAACCAGCCTCCTCTTTAGGCAGCAGCTTCCTATTTGCTCACCATCTGGACAAGAGATGGCAAGCTCCCAGTTATGATAACTACATGACTGAACGTAGACAGTATTTTGCCAGAAGGCCAGAGTTTTACTCTCTGCTTGTCTTCAATGGAAATACCAGACAGCTTCAGTTCAAAATTTCTGAACAATACACAAGGTCAGTCATCTTGTCAGCAAGAGGTAAAAACATCTGGACAAACACTGACTTGCATGCAGTTTCACTCTGGACATCTGAGATGTAAGTAAAGATAGCTTCAACTCCTGCAGAGAGAACAAAGTTCCTCTATAAATTGTAAAATTGGCATAGATTTCTATTTGCTCTCATTTTCGAGGAATTTTGTATGCAGCATGTAGCAAAAATGCACAAAAGTGTTCCTAATGCTATATGCAGCTGGCCAGAATGCAAAGCACAACCATCCTTAAGGAGCTGAACAGCCATTTCTAGAGCAATAAATCCAGCAGCCTTGTTAGGGACCCTCATGCAAGGCCAAGATGCGTATTAGGTACCTCAAAGCACATATTGCAACTTCAGCAGCTGTAGAGTAATTAACAGCTCTGATTGCTTGTGTGATTAAAACGAAGAGAATTTTTAAGTGCAGATATCTTGTGCGCTTACCTAAATCACCTGGAGTCACACACTCTGGACAGCACTTTGGAAACTGCCTTCAGTGGTTAGGCTCTGGCAGCTACTACAGAAAACAGAAATGAAAAGTTCTGTAACGACCATTGGTTTATATCAAAAAGATTTTAGCAAAGTAATTGCAGTGTTTTTCATGCTGCTTTTTGAGACACGACTTACCTGGAAGGAGTGAATTTCTTTGCTGCAAGAAGAGTAAGAAAAGGTATTAGCATTTCAAGATGAAAGGCCCCTTACAAAGACTTTTTCTTCTACTAAAAACCTTCTATATCTGATAAAAATCCATTATCTAGCAACAAATCTTACAGGCAGTTATTACTATCTTGTCATTTAGCCTCATCTCAAATTCTGATTCACTTTGCCTGGCAACAATTACACATAAATAAAATGTTGCTTCTTTTGTCTAATTCTTGTTTTTTACTATTTTTTATTTTTAAATGTTCACATAAAAGCCAAACACTGTATGGATGCAGGCCTCTCAAAAATAAATTTGGCATTTGTTTAAGTATGGGAATTTTCATGTTTTCAAAAAACAAGATATTGGGGTTGGAGGTTGAGGAGGTTTTTTTTTGGGTTGTTTTGCTTTTTGCTCTACTGAAAGTTTTTTTCAGGAAGGTAAAGCCAGCGAACCCAGCCCAGTTGCTCACCTTTTCTTCGGAAACGTCTTGCAAGCCAAAGGAGGAAGGATGCCGTGGACAACAGAGAGGCACTTGTGGCTGCTATGCCCACAGAGACATAGCTGACTTGTTCAGCAGCTGGAAAGATGAAAAAGTTTCAGTGAGATCAAGAGGCAGTTGTGGTCTTTGAAGCCCTCTCTACTTCTTCCTTTTCCTTGCACTCTTCAAGAGGAACCAGAATTGCCGCTTGCAACCCTAAAGTTTTCTCTTGCTGAGACAGGACACATCCTGCACACAAGGTACAAAGCTGTACACTAAAAATGATCCCACCCATTGCCAAAGCCGTACCAGGCTCTGCCTAACCTCCAGCCTCACATGACAATTCATGGTCATGTTTTGATTTTCATGTTTCACTTCATATTTTAATTCCCACTGGGCTGTCTTCATTTTGGAGCAATCCTGTTGAGACTGATGAAATTATTCAAGGATCAAAGTTCTGCTCAAGCAAATAAAGTGGAATTGAGCTTTTAGAACCTGAAGAGAGCAACAGAGCTCTCACTGCCTTGAATGGGAAGGCTGAGACATCTGTTCAGTCAAATTACAGCGTTTGACAGAAAAGCTTTGTGAGGTCTTTTGGCTGAGGAGTTCACCCAAGAAACTATCACACCAAATTAACAAATCTATAAGCTTTTCCATTAAGAAACAGACTTATGAATGCAC
>NW_009703939.1:0-1570 GCF_000703405.1 Apaloderma vittatum | reverse complement strand
CCTACAAGCTTCTGTTTCTCTAGAAAAAGAAATTTTCTTTACTCATATGGAAAAAGCTCAACATAGGAAATATTTTAACTAAAATCCAAACCAAACAACTCAAAATCAGGCTGCAGCTTTTGGGGTTCTTTGGATAAGAAATCAACATTTTTCACTAAGATTTTTTAGGAATTTTCCCTTCTTCTATTTTCTAAAATATTTTATTGGGCTTTTCAATTCATGGACTTCACTAGAAGTTCTAGCTCACTGATTGGCTCACTGGCTGGTATTACCTCCGTGACCCTTTCATATCTCATTTGACTAGAAACCTAGCGTCACCTCTCTGGCTGGTCACAGATAAAATACCTTCACAGGTGGGCAGACTGGCACTCCAGTTTCCTGAATGTCCACACTCAAGAACATGAGAACCATTGAGCCTCCATCCCTCTAGACAGCTGAAGTGGCAGGCTGTGCTGTATGTGAAGTTCCCAGCACCATGGGAGCAATCCAGAGCACCTTTCTCAGGAGAGCTCAGTGGTTCACACTGTACAACTGAAACAGAAACAAATGGTTAAGAGTCAGTACGGTCTTTCCTGTCTTTGACCGTATTTTGCACTAGTAGATATACACTGTATTTTCAAATTCATTTGACTTTGGAATGGGAGCATTTCACAGAGCCACGAGAAGGCTTTTCTAAGGCAGGGCAAGTTGCAGCTGAAAACATGAGACACAACACAGGCTTTAGTTTGGAGCCAAGACCCTGTAGTGTGTCATCCAGTGACAAGAAAACTGTATCTGCCAACCCAGCAAATCTTACCTTTGCATTTTGGCGCTGGCTCTGACCACTGTCCCTGCGCCGTGCACTCAATGCTGGATGGGCCATCCAGAACGTAGCCCTCACTGCAGTGGAAATCACAACGCGAGCCATAGGTGGGATCTGCAGGAGCGTGGTCACAGGTCACAGAGACTCCTTCTGTCTGGGTTATGGCCTCGCATCTCACAGCTGCAACACACAGATCACAACAGCAATCAGCACAGATGCCTCAAGAATTCAACACACCAATGCTGACAGCCCCAAGTGCCCAGGTGAGCAGGGATAAGAAAAGGTACCTGCACAGGATGGCTGCTGCCTGTCCCAGGCCCCAGAAGCCCCACACTGCAGTGTGGCTGGTCCTGTCAGGGCAAATCCTTCCTTGCAGGTAAACTCACAGGTGGTACCCCAGGAGAGCTCCCCTAGGGAGCAGTTCACAGCACCATGAGCAGGGATTTCTAAGGCAGGGCAGGTCACAGCTGAAAAGTGTAAGAGACAGCACAAAGTTTAGCTTGGAGTAAGTCAAGATATACACCCTTCTCTGAGCTGACAAGAGGACTTGCTCTACTTGGAGCTGTCCCCTGCACAGCCATAGTGCTTCCCTTTAGACCTGGCAGTGTCTCAGGAAACAGGGATTTTGGACTGTTGCATAGTGCAGGCAAAACCCTTAAACACACCCCTCAATCATGCAAGCTATCCTGAGACTGGTTCCAGGTTATGCTCCACGAGCGGACTGCATAAACAGACACTGGCTCCCACTTGGGGGGTAGGGAATACAGA
>NW_009703938.1:11661-48553 GCF_000703405.1 Apaloderma vittatum | reverse complement strand
CTCCTCCCAGCTTGGTGTCATCAGCAAACTTTCTGATAGTACACTCATCAATTCCCGTATCTAAGTCATTGATGAATATACTGAATAATACTGGTCCCAGCACTGGCCCCTGAGGCACTCCACTAGATACAGGCCTCCAACTGGACTCCGCCCCATTGACCATGACTCTCTGGCTTCTTTCCTTCAGCCAGTTCACGATCCACCTCACTACCCGATCATCCAGTCCACACTTCCTCAGTTTAGCTGTGAGGATGCTGTGGGAGACTGTGTCAAATGCTTTACTGAAGTCAAGGTAGATCACATCCACCGCTCTGCCATCATCCATCCACTTTGTTATCTCTTCATAAAAGGCATGGTAAAGCCATGTTGACTGTCCCTAATGACTCTCTTATCCTTGATATGCCTTGAGATGACACTAAGGATAAGGTGTTCCATTACTTTCCCAGGGATGGAGGTGAGGCTGACCGGTCTATAATTACCTGGGTCCTCCTTCTTGCCCTTTTTGAAGACTGGAGTGACATTTGCATTCCCACAGCCCTGAAGTCTACACTGAGCATTTGCGGCTGCAAGCTTAGGTCAAGTATGAACATAAGTTTGCACAACTATGTGTTTCTGTTGAATTAGCTGGGGTACATAGAATCATAGAATGTCCTAAGCTGGAAGGGACCTTAGAGATCATTTTAATCCAGCCTCCCTGCCGCCAGGGACGCCACCTCTCGACTAGATCAGGCAACACATAGGGACCGAATGGGAATCGAACCCGCGACCTTAGCGTTGTTAGCGCTATGCTCAACTGACTGAGCTAACCGCCCCCCTAAAAGCTGCCTGCCTTTGCCCCGTGTGAGGATGTGATGATGTGATATTGATGCTGGCTGATAATATGGCTGCCCCACATGCTTGTATAACACATACAGTCAGACTAATGGATTTAGCAGACATCTCCACCTCACAGGCAGCCAGAGATGAGCAGGCCTCCTATGAAAAATGTGCTTGGGCCCCACACACCCAGGTCAGACCCTCCTTGTCCATAGTCAGCCCCATCCTTGAAAACACTCTCTGGAAGATTAGGGTGGTGAGGATGTGCTTCCATCTGCACTGCCCTGATGTCCAGAGCACACTCAGGTCTGCATCTTTCCATATCCTTGATCCCAGGTCCAGGCCACAGGACACTGCCACATGAGTCTGTTCTTGGCCAGACTTATGAAAAGTCACTGTTTCCCAGCAGAATCAGGTAATGAAATTGTGTGTGGACAGGCTTTACTGGGAGAAGCATTGCCTCCTTTTCAGGGAAGGCTTGCAGTGACAAAGGATAAAAGCTGAGATGAAAGCAAGAGAGGAGACAGATACACTGCTAAGCTTTTGTTCTTCTATTTGTAAAACAACACAATCAAGGCTGAAAATCATGTGGCTCTGACTGTGCAACACCTGCAGCCTTGAGAAAAGCGATGCATGTGCAGAATGTTATTCTGGAAATATGGAAAGATCACCAGTGAATGGAGAATGCTGAGGTGAAAAGGTCATATTCAGGGAGCTCTTTACTGAGTGCGTCTGGCCAAGCAGCAGAGCATCCTAAGGTGCTTAATTTAGAAGAGACAATAGCCTTTTTCATTTGGAAGATGGTAGCTCTTGACTTGCACTAGTCCACTTTTGCCAGCAGAGAGGTTTGGGATAGAAATCCTGGCATCTATGCTATGAATTAAGAGATGATATTTACCTCTTGTAAGGTTCATGGTCCATGTCCCTTGTAGCTCACATGCATCAAGAAGTCACATACATCAACCACCCAAGAATTTCCTTAGTTGCCAGACTCATTACTATATTGTCCTGTTCTTATTTTACAAGGAGTGTTTCTCTATTGTGCTGGTTGCCACTATGATTATGAAAAATGCTTTAATGTTATTGTTGACTGCTTGATGACCCTACCTCTACTGATCTTGCCTTTTAGGTCAGTACACTGGTGCTGATGGCAGCTCCTGAAGATGGGTGGTCCACCCCTAACCCTTGATAACACTCTACTTCTTGATGCACTTGCAAATGCAATTATCTTTCAGGAATCTGAACTGTTGCCAGAATCTCCTTAATCTCTTTAAGATAACTGCACAATGGTATTGAAATACATTTTTAGCCTGCTTAAGGAAAGCAGGGGGAACACACAGTCAAATCAAGCCTGATCATGGCTCACACACCAGCAACCTACTTGTTTGCCATAGCTTAGGCAATATTTGTGTGATCAAAGAGCTGAATGGAAGATGGAAATAGAAAGTCAACATTGCCTTCTAAGGATTATTCATCTGCCTCTGAGAATTGGTAATACCAAATTATAAGGAGTATGCTGGCAGATCATTTCCGTGCTGACTTCTTGACTGCTGCTTGCAATTTTACTGATAAACATATTCCTCAGCTCCCACAGCCTCGCTCAGGGCTCATCTCTGTCCATCGAGGTCCACACATGTTCATTACTCCACCCATGCCTGTCCTTGGACATTCTCACCAGCAACTCTGCTTATTCATCAGGCTTCCAGCTTCCCTCCTGTAGGAATGGAAATAGAAACTTTTGACAGATGAAGGAATAGTGTATTTGATTCAGACAAAACAGTATTTTTATACATGGAGAAGATATTATCATCCAGTCTAAGAAAGAAAATCTATAGGTTTTTAGCAATGGAGACACTCTAGTGGGAGGTGTCCGTGCCCGTGACAGGGGAGCTGGAATTAGATGATCTTTAAGGTCCCTTCCAACCCAAACCATTCTATGATTCTATGATTCTAAATACAGGGAAATTATGCATAACAAGTGACATAAAGACAACGTACTTTTCAGGAGTCCTACTAGAATTAAGGAGAAGTAATTTTTTGATTCCCCTCTGAAGTGGTCTAATGACTGTTTAAAAGAACAGCAGAAAGCTGGGATGCTCTACAGAGACTATGAATTATTATAAATGCAAAAAAATATCCCATAGCGAGAATTACTTTAAAGTACTCTGAGGCATTTCAGAGGAGTCCTTCAGAGAAATCATAAATACAGTCCATACTCCAGAATTTTAGAGGTTTTCTAAATCGTGTGCTTAACAGTAACCACTTTATATCTACTGGCTTAGGAACAGACTACATCTTTGCAGGGCTAGGGCTGGAGGCCATAGTTCTGCAAATGTTTATGCATGAGTAGAGAGTAAGGACTGAGTCCTAAAAATCACAGTATGCTGTGGGTGAAGAAAAAAATATTGAGGAAAAGTGGAGGAGAGGCACATTTTTCAACTGTAACTAATAGGGTATCCTTCAAGACAACCCTTTCATAGAAGTTATGTGTTGAAAAGAAACATAAGTGAATGGCATTTCAGAAATATTATAATACAAAAGAGAAAAACTGACACACATTTGTCAAGTCTATAATGTTATTGAAAGAATATTTGAATTAAAAGACTGCAGCATCTCCCACTCGCCTGCCCTGCTCTTGTCCTGAAAAGCGCTTGCCTTGATTTTGTGAGCACAAGCAAACCAACACTCTGTTAGCACAAAGTAGCTGTTGTTTGAATTGTGTACCCTGGAGATGCATAATGAGCTCAAAGAAACTGTTCCTCGGGGGGTTCAGATTCTAAGAAAGGAGAGAAATTAAAGTGCCTTGAATATGTGGTCTGGATCCTGTGAAGGGGGTGGGATAAATTAAAAATAAATTAATTTTGTGAATTTGAACTTGATACATAAAAGTTGGGCCATAAAACTATAATTTCCTTCACCAATATTTTTTATAGCTGAAATTTCCATTTGTGGGAAAGAATTTTTATGGATAGAAGGCTAATTACATTCAGAAAAAATTCTGTTACCTCCAAAGAGATAAATTCAGATCAACGTATATAAGTCCACAACAGTATCTGTGACTTTTCAGAATTAGACATAGAAGAATATATAATTTGTAAGTCCAGTACATGAACTAGTAGCAAGAACCATTTCAGAACAATATAAGAGTAACAAAAAATATCAGTTGTTTTGCCAAAAACCTACAATAATAAATTTAGTTGACCTGAGATCTTTAATTTTATCTGAAGTACATTTTCTCTTGGTATGAATTGTTTAACCATTTTTAACCTTTACTCGGTTTAGATTTATGACACTTCCAGAGGGATAAAAAAATGTGAAATGCGAATTCAGAAATTTGTTTAGAAAATGCTAGAATATAGAAGCAAAATGTATTGAAAATAAAGTTTTTTGAATCCTTTTTATTTTTTTATTTTTACATTTCATATTCAGTGATGAAATAAATATTGTGAAAGTGATCTGCAGGAAGAGAAGCAATGCATTTCTGATAACTGGATTTATTATTCCAAGATCTTTTAACTTTATTTGAAACAGTCAACAAATCCATGAAGTTATCACTGGAATTTGCCAGACTTTTCAACCTTGAGTGAAATCCTGGCCCTTTTGGTGTCCGCAGCAAAACACTGATTGACTTTGGATTTTAACCTTACCAACACACTTGCACATCTGAGCCAAAAATTGTAATTTATATGTGATAATGAGGCTGATGAGAGGAGACGGCAATTACAGAAAAGCTACCATTTGTTACCTGACCAGTGATTTTTATAGTAGATTAATTGACTTCAAGAGAGAGACATTAAAATCTTTACACAGATTAAAATCTACACAGCAGGGATCCAGCAGGCACACAGGATAGAGAGAACTGACTCCAAAAATATCAGAGTGGGAAAAAAAGCAGCTGTGGGGTTCTGCATCCGATGGGTAACAGAGTGGGCAGGTAACTATGCCCCATTGTGGGACAATGCATCAGGCTGCTGACTTCTTTATTCCCGTGGTTTGGTTCAGCCCCAGCAGCTCTGCTAAGGACTGCCTGGGAACTGCAAGAAAAGCACGAGTGAGCCCCTCATTAGCCAGCCTTGATTAATTTTAGGAGAAAGTGTGCTTCTGCCATTGCTTTACTCTGCTGGTGCTTTTGTCTGAAGAAGCTACCTTTGGAATTACTGGATGTTTTCTGATGGAGGGTCTAACTGATAGTATAGTTCTACTGGGTTTCTTTGTCCATGAAGTCCATGAAGTCTTCTTCCTTTGAAGGTAGAAGAAACAACCAGCCAACAAACGCAAGTCTGCTTTTCCATCCTTAACTTGTTCAAAGCTCTCTGTTTGGATTCACTGCTCTTTTCCATATTTTACTGTGCAAACTACACTTCAAACAAACAGATACACCTTCACCAACAATCCACTCCCTAATTCCTTCGATTGCCATCAGCCTATGGCATTTAAGACACTGAGTCCAAGAGGCTATTAATTGAAAACATCTGCACACGATACTTGACTATCCAAGGAGATTGTCTATTGCAGTTGGTATTTAGAATGGTTCTCCCTTGTCTTGTCTTAAAACAGCCTTATTCCAATCCTAGGGATATCTTCTAGCCCGATTAGTGCAGCCCTGCCTGTAGCTCATTACATCAGTGGCTTCCTGTAGACTCCAGTTCCCAATAAAATCAGAGGGCATTTAATTACGTCGACCTGAAAGGTGTTTAGAAATTCCTTGTCTCCTAGAGGTGTGAATTGCTTCTAGACAAGAGCGTATTTCTGTAGCACTGGCTGATGCAGCCACCGACCCATTAATTACCGAATAAAAGTCATGACCAATGCACTCAGTATGTACTAGCATAGAAATGGAGTGGTGAGGAAGCTGCAGTGCTGAAGGCTCGTGTTTTAGTCTCTTTCATTCCCATAGTATCTGGCCTTGACTGCAGGTATGAACTGAGCAGCAGGAGCAATGGTGGAGCATATCTTGGGAAGCAGATTTGTCACTGGGGACTGAGCAGCTGCCATTACAGAAAGAGCACATCTTCTTTTGCCCTGCTGCTGTATTCCCATCTTTGAACATCCTTTCTCCATGTTTAACATTTGCTTTGCTCTGATAATATTTTAATGTGTGTCCTTAATGGTGACTCAATTTTCTTTTAAAGGAAATGTAGTCAGTAAAAGTCCCTGTGGTCAGATTATTGGCATGGATAAACACTCATATTTATATTCATTCCACTTTGGGATTGGCAAGTGCCTTCTGAAATACTCAGCAGCTGCCTGAATACTCCATGGCTAAAAGTTCAAGGCGATGACCCTGTAACTCTTAATAGATTGACATGCAAATAACACAGTTCCCACTCTGCTGAAGGTTAGAGGACAGAACACAGTAGTCAGTATGCTACAGCACTGGATTTCTCAATATTCTTTTTATCTATTTACTGAAAAGTACAGGCTTTTGCTATTATCTGTTGCTGAGCTTGTGATTTACAAAACCGATTTCCTTGCTGTGAAACTCTGTACATTTTTATTGCTCTCTTGTATACGGAAGAATTGGGGAAGCTGATGATGTCTCCAGGGTTTTTGTATCCCTCAACACACTGGAAAATGTCTGTTCCATCCAGCTTATGGTCACACAATAAACAGTCTCTAAACATTTTGCTGTGCCTAACATTTTGCTGCCATAGGCAACCACTTAATCTGCCTACACAGTGAAGCTAGCCCTGAGGGGATGCAATATGTGTTGGAAAGGACAGATTTATACTAAAACATTAGTTTTCAGGACTGGTAGAAAAAAAAAATAGCTGTTCACTTGAGATTTCCTGCTATATTCTCAGCTGTTACAATAACAGAAGTGTTAAAGATTTCTACAATCAAGGCTCCACATGGATTGCTTCTATAAGCAGTTTTGTTTCCACCTCATAATCAGTACTGTATTTCTGCTTTAAGTTCTATCCTTTTATCATATAAGCATCTTCTGTATAAACCAGACTTGAAAGGTACCTTTGTGAACTATGAGCAGACCAAAGTGAAAACCCATGACAGCCAGTTGGAAATGAATTCAGCTCTCATGGTTTGACTCTCCTTTTTGTTTACATTTGCATTAAGTAGCACAGCAGAAGGAGGCACTATGCCCAGGGTAGAGGGGGAACCCCTCTCCTTTGGGAGGCAAAGTAGACACCGAGTCTCCATTTAAACCTCATTATGACATCAATTCATGTGAAAAAAGAAAAATCACAGGTTTGCGGTTCATGCCTGTAATAAGCCCTTTAGAAACAAGCCTCTCTGGCAATGTAATTTAATCCTTGCTACTTCCAGGTTTTTTTATAATTATATATTCCTCTACTGTAAGAGAACCAGGATTTGCTGTGAATCAAGTCACCCTGTAGCTGTTTTACTTGAATGAAGAACTCACACTACTTCTTAGAGTCAGTTATGACTCTTCTAATTTAAGACTATTACCTGAAACAGACTTATTTTATTTGGCTTTTTCCATGTTGACTGAGTGTGAAAGCTTGCAAAATGATCTCCAAGTGAATAAGACTCATAAGGCTCATTGTGATAAGTGAGAGCAAAGCAACCATAAAACTTCTCGGGCTGTCTGTGCTCCACATGAGATCCTTGGGTCTGAAGGGAACAGAGCACTCTGCTCCTCCCACCAAGTGAAAGAAGAGGGGCTTGCTACGGCTGTTTTATAAGAGATAGATTTGCCAGGAAAGCCTTGTTCTCCCTGAGGTATATTAAAACAGCCGTGCATAGCCAGAGCTACTGCATTCCCCTTTCTTAAGAAGAGGCACGCTTCCTGGAAAAATGAGAGCTTTCAGCTCCTCAATGTTTTATATGTCCTATTCTTATCCAAATCAATTGTTGTTATGATAGCTAATGAGCATGCAGAATGGACAGGAAGGGTGTTCTCTACCAAAAACCAGCCTGAGTTTCAGAATTTGAAAACAACAGTCTTGAGCTCTGGGTAGTGAATATACTTCTGTCCCCTACTCTGCGGGCTGTGGGTTTGATTTTTAGTTCAAGCTGAGATAACGGTCATTACAAATGAATGAGAACAAGCGTGGTTTTAGGCCACCTTTGTGTTTTGTTGTATTTGCACTCTGGCTGGTGGCGGGGTTGGCTTGAGTTACAGCAGCTCCAAGGCTAATCTAATTTACACTTGATTTGCCAAAAGTTGTTTTGGCAGCTGAAAACAGTGACATCTGCCAAGGGTGCAAATGTAGCCCTATGTGTTTTTTTTTCTGATCATGTTGCATGCCATAAGAGCATATGCCACATCAACTGCCGCTACTGGAGGCTAAAGCCATTATACTTTCCACTCATCAGGAAGCCTTCGGCCTCCCAGCCATCTCTTGATGCATCATTTACAATGGATGTAGTAGTCACAAGATGAAAAATGTCTATGCTGGCTTTGTCTCATTCAGAAAAGTTTCATAAAAACGGGACATTTCTAATGTTTAGACCTATCAGGCCTGTGTCCTCTTATGATCAAATTAACATAAAGAGACCATTGAGACAGGAACAGCTAAGAAATCATTCTCCTGTGTTGAATCTGCAGACTTGAATGAAGTGACCAGTTCTCTCATACACCAGTAGATGAAGCTGTTTGTATGTATTAAAAATACTTTGACGTAAAAAAAGACATTTAAGATCTTTCTTCAAAGGACATTGTTTCTCTTTTATTTACTTCTCATTTTTAATTGTCTCCACAATGTCTGGAAATATACTTTTGTCATGTATTTGTGGCTATCTGAGAGTGTGCTTTGGTCATTCTGGAAGCTTAATGCATCTGAGCTCACAAATAGTGCTAACAGGTATGGTCCAGGCTCAGAATACATGTTAATATAATCCCTTTTGTTTTCTGAGTTTGGAGATTTAGCTGAACAAATTCACGTGCAGTATGACAGAGACCTGTGAAACAATGAGAGGCATAAAGAATCTGTATCGGGACCAATCACCTTCCCTTCCAATACAAGAACTAGGGGTGGTTACATTAAACTAAAAGGAGGCAAACTCCGAATGAACAAATGAAAGTGTTATTTTCACAGTGTCTAGTTAAACTGTGGAAATCCTTTTCACATGACTTGAGTGTACTAAAACCTTATGGAAGTTTAATGGGGAAAAAAGAAAGGAAATTACTAAACACTTAGGAAAACATCTAGCTCAGAAAGGCATTGAACCCGTGGTAGCAAGAGCCCTGGAGTTTACTTAGGTCAAGCGTTATTCATGTTTTCTTGTACTCTTCCTTAGGCATCTGATTTTGGCCACTTTTATGGGCAAGATGTTGAATTAGATGTGCTTTTGGGCTGATTCACTGTGGCTGCTCTATCTTATGTTATGTTACATGTTAAAATGCAGATGCCTGCAAGATGCTTGTGAAATATCCTGCATTCCTGTGTAAACCACATGCAATCTTCAAAGGGCATGCTTCTTCCCTAGACTGTGGGACTAGCCTAAGGTGACAGGCTGAGATTTTAACTCTTAATTACCAAAAATTAGATGGAGTGAATCCTTCCCTGCAGGACATAAACATTTCCCAGAACAAAGAGTGTTTCTAGTTACGTGAGACCTGGCTTAGAACAAAAATTTATCTCTTGCTGTGTTAATAAAATTTATTTGCACAAATAAAGCTTTGAAAGTAAGAACCTTCTCAAGGAGTGAGTCCTAAATCAGTCTGAATAACCTGGATCAAAACTTTTATTTTAAGTTAACTAACTGTTCATAAGCAGATTTATGTACTATCCAATCAGCTCTAGAGTGCTCTGAGCTTTTGGATTTTTGAGGTTATGAGGGATACATAGATATGAATGCTTTTAATTTGTCTATGTCAATATAGTATCTATCAGTGAAAGATGTTTGTCTAGCAATGTGAAGGGATATGAAGGAACTGCTTGGGTAGTCTTCTTTTACAGGTATATTTAACGGTCTTCAGATTTATAAACCATTTTTTATTAGGTGAATAATTATGTATAATTTACAGTAAATCAGAAATTAAGTGAGGCTACAAACATAAATCAGAAAAATCCCCCTCACCATGTTATTTCTCTACAGGAATATTTGACAAGAAGTTTGCATGACAACACAAAGGGTAAATATAGTGTCTTCACATAACTTGTCATAAATATATGATATTTAATGTCAGCTAGGATCAGAGAAACACCTTAGGTCTTAGAGAATCTTAGAAAACGCCTTTTGTTACACTTGGCTGACCCATTCTTTGCTGGTGACCCTAGGTGACAGAGGAGATAATGTTATTACTGTTTTTATTAAAGGTCTCATAGCAATGGTTGAATGCTGATATATTAATGAGGTTTCAATGTAGTTGGAAAGACTCTAGACTTTGTAAGCAGCATGAAGTGTTATTGGCTGATTAGGACATGTGTCTTCCTGTAGTCATGCAGCCTTAAAGCTGATGCAGGGCAGACCTGGAATGGGATAGAATGTACTTCAGTACAGATTTCTTGGCAGTAATTTGCTTAGCAACTGTTCCAGATGGTTTACAGCTCTTGCTCTAGCTCTTTGAGTTTAAGAAAGTGTTGAATTAACAGAGAGCATTACACACAAAAAGTGTGTTAGAAGCTTGTTAGGAATAGAAGCCAGGAAAGACTAAAAACGTTAGGAAATGCCACAAACAGGGTTGTCTTACGTATTTTTACTGCTCTTTCTCTGTGTGCATATTAAACAGTTCTTAATTATAGGAACACTATGCTTTCATAAGATTCCAATCTCACTCAGTGCTCACTGACTGAGCAACTATTCAGATATTGTTTTCATTCTTCAATGTCTGGCCTCTCATTTTCTCCACACTACTGAAAATCCCCTTTGGAGTTCCCTGTTGTGCTTATCAATGTGATACGTGGTGTTTTCTAGACAGCAATAAGTCTGTTTTACCGTCTCTGCATTGAGAAGTGATGTTATTCTCTGTTTCACAGGTGAAAAACTGAGCATAGAGGCCAAATCTGAGATACCCAGTCGTGAATGTAGTGTGTCTTCCTCAGTTTTGTGTCCATGACTCTATATTTCCCTTGAAGGGTACATGACTTCATATGTCAAAGATACCTATTTATTCCTTTGAAACAGGAAACTTCATAACCCTTCTAGAAGAATCTAGGTGAGGTTCTTACCACTCATTGACAGTCATGTGCCCTCACTGACTAGGACTATACTAATACACTAAGCAGAAGCAGAATATAAAGTAGAGCATTGGCTTTCAAGGGCCACCAGAGAAGTCATTCTACGGTGAGAAGGAGAAGAGAGTTTAGCTCTATGGAGGCAAGTTGCACCTTGCCAGTGGATGTTAGAGTCAGATAACAGCCCCCTTTGTTCACTGAAGTAGAGAGAGGTTTTCATCTCATCTAAATTAGATGCCCGTAATCTTAAAATTTAACTTATGTTACTTCTGAGATAATCAGAAATATTAACTCTAAAAATTATCTTGACAGGAAACAAGGCAGATAGTAACAAGGCAAGTCTTGAGACCTTGAGCCTATTCAATAAAGGCAATGACCATAGTCAGGGACATTTGGGTCTAAAGGTCTGTTAGAGATAATTATTATTATTTTAAATAAAATTTTAAATGATATAGTGTTAAGTACATTTAAACATCTTGGTACACAATACAAAACCAAATTCTTCTCAGAGTGTGTACTGGTAGGATGAGAGGCAATAGACAGATTTCCTTCACAGCACAAGCTTGAGCTGTATCTGCCATGTGATGCATTCATGGCCCTTGCGTAAGAGTATTGTTGTGAGGAAATCTAGAAAACCCAGGTGTGACTGCAAGCACCAGTGATGAGAGTGCTGTAAGCATGCCCGGGACATATCTCTTTCAATGTCTTTCTCATTCTCACCTCCATTTCCTCATTTCTCCTCATAGTTCCTTGTCCAGCTAAACTTCGCCCTCTTCTGCCTTCCTAATCACATAATAAAACAAGCATTTTCTTCCCCTTCTCTGCCACCTCATATCAGCAATTCCATGAATTTCCATTTTTTTTGGTCTCATGTTGAGATTTTTAGTTATCTTGTTTGTTCTATTTGCTCTCCTGCCTCTTTGATTTTTTTTGCTTTGGATTTTTTGTTGTTGTTTGTTTGATTTTTGTGTTTTCTCTTGCTTCACACCATGGACGCCTCAACTGATCCCAAATGGTTCTCCTTTATCTGTAACATCTTCCAGGCTGCTCTTAGTGTTGAAACTTGGGAAAAATATGAATTTTCACGGAAGCAGGAGAAGACACAATTTGTAACTTGTCTTACCAAGATGTGGATCACGATCAGCTGCTCAAAGACAGTTTAACAAAGGTTATGGTATAAGCTCGTATGAAATTTGTACTGAAGCAGATACTCAGCAAGAATAGTTTCAAACCCAGTGGTCAAAAAAATTGGTAAGATTATAAGCAGCTAGAATCATAGAATAATAGAATCATTCAGGTTGGAAAAGAGTCTTGGGATCATCAAGTCCAACATTAACCCTGTTCTAAAAAGCTCACCTCTAAATGGCCTTTTTGCACATCCAGGGACGGTGACTCAACCACCTCCCTAGGCAGCCTGTTCCAAGTCCTGTTCTGACTATTCTTCCTGTGAAAATTTTTTTCCTAATGTCCAGTCTAAACCTACCCTGTTGCATTTTGAAGCCATTCCCTCTTGTTCTATTGCTAATTACCTGTGAGAAGAGACCAGAACTAACCTCTCTACAATGTCTTTTCAGGTAGTTGTAGAGAGTGATGTGGTATTCCCTTAGTGTTCTCTTCCTCAAGCTAAACAGCCCCAGCTCCTTCAATTGCTCTTGATAAGATTTATTCTCCAGCCCCTTCAAGAGCTTTATTGACCTCCTCTGAACTCGCTCCAACACCTCAATAACCTTTTTTGTATTGAGGTGCCCAAAACTGGACACAGTATTCAAGATGAGGCCTCACCAGGTCTGAGTACAGGGGGACAATCACCTCCTTACTTCTGCTGGTCACACTATTTCTAATACAAGCCAGGATCCCATTGGCTTTCTTGGCCACCTGGGCACACTGCTGACTCATATTCAGTCGCTTGTTGATTAGAACTCCCAGGTTTCTTTCTGTCAGACAGCTTTCCAGCTGCACTTCCTCAAGCCTGTAGTATTGCATGGGGTTGGTTTGGCCCAAGTGCAGAATCTGGGACTTGGCCTTGTTGAAGCTCGTAACATTGGTCCATCAAGCCAATCTACCAAAATCTCTCTGTAGGGCCTCCCTACTCTCGTGCAGATCAACACTCCCACCTAACTTGGTGTAATGTACAAACTTCTGATGATACACCCTATGTCTTTATCAAGATCATCAGTAAAGATGTTAAACAGAAGTGGTCCCAACACTGAGACCTGAGGAAAACCACTTGTGATCAGCCACCATCTGGATTTAACTCCATTGAACACCACTTTTTGGGCTCATCCATCCAGCCAGTGCTTTATCCAGCAGATCATATGCTCATGCTAGCCATGAGCAGGCAGTTTTTCCAATAGAATCCTGTAGGGAACAGTGTCAAAGGCTTTTCAAAAGTCTAAGTAGACAATTTCCACAGCCTTTCCCAGCCCCGTCCAATACTCAGGTCATCTTGTCATAAAAGGAGATCAGATTCATCAGGCAGCACCTGCCTTTCATAAACCCATGTTGTCTGGGTCTGATCTCCTTGTTGTCCTCTATATGGCATGTCATGGCACTGGAGATGATCTACTCCATGACCTTCTGTTGTATCAAGGTCAGACTGACAGGTCTATAGTTTCCCAGATCCTCTTTTCTACCTTTCTTGTAGAGAGGGGCTACATTTGCTGCCTTCCAGTCCATTGGGACCTCCCCATTTAGCCAGGACTTCAAGTACATAGTGTAAAGTGGCTTGCTAAGCACGTCTGCCAACTCTTTCAGCACCCTTGGGTGTAAGGCATCTGGCCCCATAAGGCATCTAAATGGTGTTGCAAGTCACTGACCACTTCCTCTTTAACTAGGACAACCTCATTCTGCTTCCCTTCCCTGCCTCCTAGCTCATGAGGCTGACTGTCCAGCTAGTGCTGAACAGCTAGTTCCACTGCTAAAGACTGAGGCAAAGTAGACATTGAGCACCTCAGCCTTTTCCTCATCCTTTGTCACTATGCAGCTTAAGGTACAGTCTTATAATGGGGCATGTCAAGCAACTTTAAATCTAGAGAGAGTTACCAGGGTTTAATGAGAACTACCATGTTTGTATGCAGTTTATGTCATCCTGTAGAAGACCAGTCTGTTGAATCTTGTGCCTTTACAATGAGAGGCACTGGTGATGAGTGAAAATGGTGTGCCATTCCTCACTCTGATACACAGAGGGAGAAGCGTGGTAAATTGTACTAGTGTCTGAAAATGTGCCAGGCAATAACTGAGAACAATATCGTCCATAATCCTGCCACAGGAAGACTGTTAGTTCACATTTTTGGCAATTCTGATTGTCTGTTCTTACCGCCCTTTCCAGCCCATGGTAAATTAAAACTGTTCATAAACTCTCCATAATAAAGGCATCTGATTTTTTTTTGTCTGGCAGTACGCTTCAGAAGCCAAGTTTGGTACTACTCTAAATTTACAGACTAAATTAATGAGAAACAAATGTTCAGGCTTGGAAGAAATTTTCCCCCTGTAAGTTTATTACATAATTTTCCATTATGGAGCACTTATACATTCTTATGGAGAAGCTAGTGTTCCTATCTCAATCTTTTTCAACCTATGATTCTATGATCTATGATTTTATGATTCTACAATTCTACGATTCCATGTTTATTCTGCAATGTTAAGTTAATGGTTGGACTTAAAAGTCTTTTCTAACCTAAGATTTCAAAACCGTAAAAGAGTAATGCCAATTTTTATTTATCATTTTACTCACGTAGGATGAGTTATCAAACAGAACAGTCATCTAAGTCCTTAAAGATAAATTGAAGACATTTGTTGATATATGACATACTGATCAAATTGAATGACACATATTTGGACAGTAATGCATCTGAGCAAATCAGTAATGATTTTTTATAGCCCTCACAGAAAATCCAATTTATATGTAGTGCTTTTGGAGTTAACTTAATAAAATTAGAACCTTAAAAGAAGGAAAATATTTAGGCATTTTTTCAGAAAAGATTAAAAAATCTATCACAAAATTGTAAGTTTTTCTAAAATCGAAACCTTAAATAATCTTTAGACAAATATTATGCTGAAAGGCCCTGGGACATGTCTTGTTTACTTGCATGTAAAGAGAGATTTATTCTCCTCTTCAGTAGTGCCCGGTTTCTGTGCAATAACTCCATAACAGGTCAGTAGTTTATTGAATCAGAGAAAAGAAAGTGATAGTGTTCTGTTCTATAAGAATGATGGCAATCTCTTTCTCCAAAGTTTGTGTTGCTCCTATGTTTCAATTAGATGATTACTGTATTTTTTTTAGTTTGAGGCCAAGTGTTCCTTGTAAGTTCATGTGCATTGACACAGTGATATTTATGTGTGCCAGGGGCTCCTAGCTCTCTAGCATACCGTTTGCATGTTCAGATACTAAATACATGAATGTGGTTGCAATAATCAATGTGTCTTTTAGCTTAGTTAAATATGTCTCTTAAGTTACTTAGTCTTACTTTTATAGATTGGTGGTTTATTGATAGCATTTAATATGATTAAAATTATATTAATATAACAAATTTTCATTTAACTTGCTACCATTTTAAAAACTATTTCTGAGGCTTGATTTCCATTCATGCTGAAATATTTATTTCAGCTCCTATCTGTAGTGAGATTTTACACCTATTTAAGAGTTAAGAGGTTGTCTCATGGTGGATTTTACAGATATCTTTGACAAAGCCGTATTCTTTGCTTGCTCTTTCACACAGAATATATTAGATTGCTCTTTTATTAATCCCAAATCAGACCCATATAGTTGCACTCTCCCTTCTTGTGTATGTGGAAAGTGGAAGGAGCAAACATAGCTGCAGCAGAGTGTTCATGACTGCATGAAGAGCCCATTCTCACTTTAGATTAGTCTGTCTGATACGGATTATCCAGACCTGAATGACAAAAAGTGTTTTTTTTTCTTCCTCCCATCTCTAGAATCAGAGTTCTCCTTGCAATGTCTTCAAAGAATGTAGAACTAAGAACAGCATGATCTACTTAGCTTGGATTTTATGATTTTACACAGGATTTACTGCAAAAATACGAGTTTATACTACAACAAAATATTGATCTCATACAACAATAATTTTGAAAGAGCAAAACCACAGCTGTGTCTTGGGACTTTTGAAGATTTTAAAGATGATACAAAGAGATGGCATTTAGAAAGGCAAATATTGAGGATATTGAAAAAGATATCTTTAATGTTGTCTTAAAAATGTCTTATTTAAATTCATGGCTACCATTTAAATTGCTAGCTACTGCAATAACATGATCAGCAGACACTAGATGGATGTGTTAGTTATATCGTATTCAGCCATGATGTGTGTAGGGATGTAATGATGTCCAACATCATATAAAAACCTCTTTACCTCACTGAGACAGCTCAAGAGAAAAATTTCTCATGTTATGTGGAGTATGCCATGTAGAGTAAACGTACATTGTGTTCATCAGCTTTCAGTGTGAGTTCAGTGTCTGACTAAAATGGCTGTTTGTTCACATTTTTGTGAAATAGCTGGTTGTGATTGTGATAGACCTCTAGAGGAGGCTAAAAAGTTATCTCCCTGTCACTCAGCCTGTGCTGCGTCATTTGTGTTGTGAGCTCTGCCAAGGAAATTCAGGATACACAACTCTCTCCGCTGAGTGCTTTGCTCTGCAGTGTTTTAAAAAAAAGGTTTCCATGAAATTATCTCTCTCCTCTGGTCTGGGATAATCTCCATGTATCAGAACTTGCAAAAGTTTTTAAAGAAAATAGCTGTGAATGCACAACATTGAATAAGGGGAAGTGGCTACAATCAGATTGAATGAAGACAACCCTGGAAAGGCATAGCAATGCTGGGAGCAAAAACACTAGCCTGACTGAAGTGCAACCGTACTTCATCGGGGGCTCCAGATACTTTGTCAGGGGCCCAGCTCAATAGCCTTTGTGAGAACTCCCACAGCACAGGCAATAAACAACAGGAGCTGGAGATGCTCATGTGGCTGCAGTGCTACGATTTAATTGGCATCACAGAGACATGGTGGAATGACTCCTATGGTTGGTTTGTTGGATTAGAAAGATATAAGATCATCAGGAAGGACAGGAAGAGGAGATTAATAGGGAGTGTTCCCTTGTGTCAATGAACAGCTTAGAAGTCATGGAGCTACACCTGGCAAGTGATGATGAAAAGATCGAGTGCCTGTGAGCCACAATGAAAGGAAGAGAAGGAGACATTGCAGTGGGAGTCTGCTACAGACTACTTGACCAGGAAGACCAAGTGGACGAGGCCCTTTATAGGCAGATAAAAGTCGCTGTTCATTCACAAGCCTTGGTCCTCATGGGGCACTTTAACTACCCCAATATCAGTTGGAGAGTCAACACAGCAGAGCATAAGCAATCTAGAAGATCGCTGGAATGCATTGATGATAATGTCCTCCTCCAAGTGACAAAGAGGAGAGGTACTATGCTAGACCTTGTTTTCACTAACAGGGAGGGGCTGGTGGGCAGTGTTAAGCTCGTGGGCAACCTTGGCTGCAGTGACCATGAGATGGTGGAGTGTAAGATCCTAAGGGCAGCGAAGAAGAGGAAGCTCAGCAAGTTTGAAACCCTTGACTTCAAAAGAGCCAACTTTGTCCTCTTCAGGAACCTGCTTGGTAGCGTACCATGGGACAAAGCCCTGGAGAGACTGGGAGCCCAGGAAAGCTGATTGACTTTCAAGGATCATCTCCTGCAAGCTTAAAGGCACTGCACCCCCTAAAAGGAAGAAATCTGGCAAAACCACCAGGAAGCCTATATGGATGAACAAGGAGCGCCTGGTCAAGATTAAATAAAAAGGGGAATCCACAAAGGATAGAAGCAAGCACTGGTAACCTGAGATGATTGCAAGGAAATTGCTCGTGAAATGAGAAACCAGGTTAGAAAAGCTAAAGCCCTGAAGGAATCAAATCTGACCATGGACATTAAAAATAACAGAAAAAGATTCTACAGGTTTGTGAGAGAAAAAATAAAAACAAGAGAGAACGTAGGGCCTCTCCAGAGGGGTACAGGTGACCTGGTTACCAAGAACATTGAGAAGGCTAAAGTGCTCAATGACTTTTTTGCTTCAGTATTCACTGATAACCACTTGAACCACACCACCCAAGCCACAGAGAGCATTGGCTGGGTCTGGGAGAGTGAAGAACCATCCAGGGTAGGAGCAGATCAGATCCGGGAATACCTAGAGAACCTGAAGGTGCACAAGTCTATTGGACATGATGAGATACATCCAAGGGTCCTGAAGGAACTGGTGTCTGAATTTGCTAGGCCACCAGCCATCATATTCGAGAAGCTGTGGCAGTCTGGTGAAGTTCCCACAGATTGGAGAAAGGGAAACATAACCTCCGTTTTTAAAAAGGGAAGAAAAGAAAATGCAGGGAACTACAGACCAGTCAGCCTCACCTCTGTGCCAAGTAAAATCATGAAGCAGATCCTCCTGGTAACAGTACTAAGGCACATGAAAAATAATAATGTGATTGGTGACAGCTAACATGGCTTCAGTAAGGGCAGGTTGTGCCTGATTAATTCAGCTGCCTTCCATGACAAAGTTACAGTTCTAGTTGATATGGTAAGACCAACTGATGTCATCTACCTGGACTTGTGCAAGGCATTTGACACTGTCCCACACGACAGTCTCTGAGATGGAGAGACATGGACTTGGTGGATGGACCACTTGGTGGATAAGGAACTGGCTAGAAGGTCACACTCAAAGAGTCAACGATGCCCACATGGAGATCAGTGACAACTGGAGTTCCTCAGGGGTCTGTTCTGGGACCAGTGCTGTTCAACATCTTTGTCAGCAACATGAACAATGACATCGAGTACACCCTCGGCAAGTTAGTCGATGACACCAAGCTGTGGGGTATGGTGGACTCACTTGAGGGAAGAGATGCCATCCAGAGGGACCTTGACAGGCTTGAGAAATGGGCCCGTGGAAACTGCATGAGGTTCAACAAAACAAAGTGCAAAGTCCTGAACTTGGGTTGGGCCAATCCTAGGCAGAAATATAAACTGGACACAAAGTGAGTTGTGAGTAGCCCTGAAGAGAAGGATTTGGGGGTGTTGATAGATGAGAAGCTCGACATGATCCAGCAGTGCACTCATGCAGCTCAGAAGGCCAAGTGTGTCCTGGGATGCACCAAAAAGAGTGTTACCAGTAGATCAAGAGAGGTGATTCTCCCCTTTTACTCTGCTCTTGTGAGACCCCACCTTGAATACTGCGTCCAGTTCTGGTGCCCCCACCATAAGAGGGACGTGGATCTGTTGGAGCGTGTTAAAGGCCTTTATAAACTGTTTTCTTCTTAGCAAGATCTGCCCCCTGATCCAGGGCCCTGTAAACAAGAACCTCCTTTATTTTGAGACTGTAATTTCCATGGAGAAAGGATATTAACATATAAACGTGTTAGCATATCTTATTGTGAAATTCAGAACATTTTCTTTAGTTTTGTGGTTCCTTCAAACAAGCGAACATCACAACCTTTCTACTTTTTTCCCTTTAAAAAGCCTGTAAAACTAGCAGAAGAGTATAATCCCAGAAATTATTTTCAGATTTTTAACATCAGCACTGCAGAAGTACGCTTATGATTTCCCTAGAGACATTCAAGATCAAGCTTGATGGGGCTCTGAGCAACCTGACCTAGTTGAAGATGTCCCTGCTCACGGCAGGGGGGTTGGATTAGGTGATCTCTAAGGTCCCTTCTCAGCTAAGCCATTCCTTGAGTCTATGATTTTCCCATGTAAATGAAAATTGTGGTTTTTTTCTGCAACTGCAATCAATGGAAGTGTCAAGACACAGGGTAAGCTGCTTTATAGCAGTTTGAACTTAATAAAAATGTTTCAATTTTATTGTGAAGGAAGTTAATTTGCTATATTAAATAATATGCAGCCTTTGATATGCGCAATTGTTGAGTCCCTGCTAGTACTAAAAGATATCTTTGGTACAGTAGAGGAAGTTTCAGTGTTTTTCAAAGCTCGACCAATCATGCAGAAGTTCCCTGCTATGTGGAGTTACTTACGAGGACTGCACACCTTTGGGGAAGTGATTTAGCTGATTCAGCAAAGACATTGGGTTTCAACAGAGGAAAATTGTTGTAATCCTTCTCCTTTCATTTATCTGCAGAATGTTAGTATGAGACCTGTAGAAACCCAAGAAAAAAGGGCAGAATATTGATAAATTTCCAGATGTGATAGAAATGAAGACTCTAAATTTTTTGACAACAAATATTTGCAATGCAAAATGATAAGAATTGTTTATTTTATATTAACTGCTCAATGGTACTAATTTAATAGAAAATTGTTGATTCTTTTACCCTTTTTTATATCTTCTTGGAATAGACTCATATGTGACTACTGCATTCTAAGGTATAGTTTATTTGTCATCTACAACTTGATGCACCAGCAAACTAATATAGTGACAACAGGAAAATGATTAAGCATTTTTTACCAGCTATCAGATGATCATTCCTCATAATTTATCCACTTTCACTTCCAAACTGGATTCCTCAAGATGAATAGACTTTTGCACATGATGCAGTAGATTTTGAAATGTTTTGGACATTCTTCACTTGTCTCCATGACAAATTTCCTCCTGCTTATGGATTTCTACCACTTGCACAGCTTTCAGCAATTTTATTCTCCTGTGGGATTAAAAGCTTATTTAAGGGTACAAGGAAAGTCCATACTCCTTGAGTTTAGTTAAAAAACCACACAAGATACTTTTGTTTACTGCCTATGAAATTATAGCTGAAGTTCTCAGGATGTCTTTTTAATTAGATAACATTTATACAATAGCAGAAACTAGTCTTAACCAAATCATGGTCGTACTGAGAAAGACACTATTCAAAGATTCAGAAAATATTCCTCACATTAGGGAGTTCAAGCATAGAATACAAAGTATTTAGAGGCTTACTTTCCCTTAGAATCTGTAATAGGTGTCAGATTCAGCTCATTAATTAAGACACCTGAATTTGTATGTCTGCATGTACATGTCTTCCTATGTGCCAGGTGCCTCCACCTTGCTGCAATTGTAATCAGTGGATATTAACTGTATGCCTCAGCTGCCTGTGTATGGACATGAAGAACCACTTGATATGATCTAGATTATAGCACGTGTAGACTCCAGCTGACAATCCAGAGGGACTCAGACCTCCTGTAGGAAGCAGCACACTGCCACTGTCTTGGAAACCCCAGGGAATCTCCAGCATTTTAGATGATTTTGTTCTGCCAACAGAACCAAGCCCCTAGTTGTCACAGCCAGAGGAGTAGAGTTATTGAGCCTATCCAAATTTAGTATCTACTTTAAAAGCCTAAATTTAATACCCACACATCTTTGTGAATCTATTTCTTTCTATCTGAAATACACATTCACCTTCACTTTTCTTTTGATTCTGTCAGCGCATGGAAATTTTTCTGGCTGATAAACTCTGTTACCAATGGGACTAAGACAGTGAACAATTGAGGTTACCAGAATTCTTGAAATAGGATCACCTAGAGTGCATTACGCAGGGACTTGACCAGTTGGACTTTGAATATCTTCAAGGATGGGGAGTCCGCAACCCCTCTAGGTATCTCTTTCGGTTTTTGAATTCCATCACAGTCAAAAAATATTTTTTCTTACGTTTAAGCAGAATTCCCTATATATCAGCTTGTGCCCATCGTCGTTTCACTGGTCACCACTAAGAAGAGTCCTGATCCACCTCTACCATCCTCAATGAGGTATACGCATGAATAAGAGACCCTTGAGCCTTTTTTTCTGTAGGCTGAAAAATCCCATCTCTCTCAGCAGCTCTTCATCTGTCAGATCATCCAATAATTTTAAGAGATATATTTCCTCTACACTGCACAGTTTCTAAACCTATTTTAGTCTGAAATTTCTCTTCCACCATTTGCAAAGACAAAACACTATTTCCACTTTTAGTTATTGCTTATTTCCCCTGATTTTCACCTCTAACCATAGGTTCCTAGTTGCTAAACGATCCAAGGAAGTTGGAAGCACTCCTGAAATGCCTGACTGATTTTTCAGTGTTCGCAAGACAAATTGTTTTGGTTTGGATATATTTTTTGTCAAATCCTGTTGGTGAGCTTAGGAAGAGAAGCTGCTTTCACGCCTCAGGCAATCTGCAAATAAGATTTTATATGTAAACTCAAACTTACTTCTCCATTTGCAGGCTCTCTTTCCTCTCCAGTCCAAATTTGCCACCAGCTAAACTGGTATTTAAGTGGAGAAAGTTGAAGAAATAAATGCATAATACTTGATGATGATTGAATGGGAGTAAGTATAATTAATTTAGGTTCCCTACAAAAATTCTCTGAGGTATAAAGACATAGCGTCATTAAGTAACAGTCCATCAAGAGCCATTAATAATGCAAGAAATTTGTTGTCATTGGAAAGACTTCTGCCAGCATTTTGACCAAATCGTATTTATTAACAGTTTAACGAAAATTGTTACCAGCTAAATAAAAATCAATCAGATCCCACGTCCTCTATCCCAGGGACTTATTCTGCCCACTTTCAGTAGTTACTTATTCTTAGCTGTTGTGCTTGTGATATACTTCTAGGATCAAGAAAGTAATGACTAATTCAGTCTGCTATCTACCCAAGGTTTTGAAATCTATCTTTCCACACTATCAATGGAAAGGAATTGTCACAGCATCTACTATGTGAACCTACATTTGCGGAACTATTTCAGAGGGTTGAATTTGCAAAACCAGCTATGTGCATCAGGGTTTGGAAACAAGTATCAAGTAGTCGAGAGGTGGCATCCTGCCCATGACAGGGAGGTTGGATTAAATGATCTCTAAGGTCCCTTCCAACCTAGGCCATTCTATGATATCTGTGAAATACATTCAGAGAGCTTAAAACTTGATTTCACAGTTAAGTGTAACTTTACTTTGCAGTTAATTTTTTTTCTTTTAACTGGCATACAAGTAATCTAAAAAATAATACATGAGTGAATAATAAAATGTATACATGCAAACAGGCTAATTCACAGGGAGTCTAGTTAGCCTAACTAGGATGAAGTCAATGTAGTAATGATGGAAACACTATATTGTCTCTGGAATCTTCCCTTTAGGAAATTATACCAGGATCTTCTTTATATCCTAATCAATATTCTCAACATCCCTGTAAATTACGAGGCATCTATTTGCTGAGGCAATTGTGAAAATGTAAGCAATTTTTGTAGTACAGATAGAGAAGAGATGTGAGTAACTTTTTATAAATGAGGAAACTAAACAATGTGTTCTCATTTATTTATTTGTGATTAGCTGTCATTGATGGGGAAAGATTTGCAACTTTTTTTATTTTTCTATTATCTTAATGGACATAACGTCTTCTACACCTAGGTCACAAGTTGAGCCCCCAGATAACCTGCAGGACAGTTTAGGATATGTTGTGTGATCCTGGCTTAGTTCTGCAAAACCAAACGTTCCAATTCAGCTTGAAGTGAATCAGTGGTTTGAATTTACCTGACTATGTTTTTTCTTCTACCATCAAAATTCTCCTTGGGGAAATCTGACTTGGTAAAAATTCTGCTTTTCTTTGGAAAAATCCTACTGATGGGAAGGTGGGATATTAATACATAAATACTAATATGATGTGAGTGACATTAAACTATCCAGCATAACAGAAAAGTGCAAGAAATGTGAAAGGTGCAAACTGTTCAACTGATCACTCATTGAGCATAAAAATAACTTATAGTTCAAATAAATTGCTCCATCTAAAATGTATTTGTTTCTTCATAAAATATGGCACATGCATCTAAGTGAATGACAGTAGAAAACATAGATGTGCTAAGGTTTAAAGACAACTTGTTTTAGAACTTATCCTCTGTATACTGATACATATGAGCAACACAGTTTCCATGATTAGTGTTATTATTTACTGGACTTAGATGTGCTAGCTATAGTAGAACAGAAAGAGATTGTGAATATAGAACTGTCTGTCTTCATCTGGATTTATTTAAATATAAATTCAAGTAAGCTAAATAGGTTTTAGGAAGACTATCACAAATAAATATTAGAATGTTACATTCTGGATTTTTATTTGTACTTGGTATCACCACAAGAAGCTCCACATACTTGAATTTGTCTGTGGAGTATAGTACTATTTGGTGTGAGTGATCCCCCTTCCCCCATTCTCATTTTTAATTTCTTTTCTAGAGGTTGAAATAGTTATTAATTTTTTTTTGTATTTTGAAAATTCTATGGGTTTTAGTTATCATGGTGTGACTGACACGTGTGTACATTGTCACAACTTTTGGAGTCTTCTCTGAACAGTTAAAAACTATGCTTTAACTTAAAAAAACGTGTTAGAATGAAAATTTCAAGATAGAGTTTATTTTAAAAAGATCAGCAACTATTTTATATAGCTAAGCTAAACTTTAAAGCAGTAATTTCCCTTTCTTATAGTAGATGGATAAACATTGATTATCTTGGACTCCATTTATGTACTCTGATAATGTGGCTGTCCTATATTCACCTAATCCCAAGGATGTTTCACAAATTCTTTCACTTAATCCATGATAGATTTTACAGTCTCTATAACTTTAGACTTTGCTTTAAAGCTGTAGTACCTGGGTGGGCAGCACTCTTGCTGAAGGTTCCAGTGAGTTCTGGTCTGTCAGTCATTAAGACAAAATATTTTGTGTCCTTTATAGATGTCGTAGTTTGAGCCCACCCCACTGGGAACAAGAGCTACATAGCCACTCGCTCAACCCCACCTCAGTCCCTTTAGGGATGGAGAGGGAGAAAGTTCAACAAAAGAGCCTCAGTAACTGAGGTTAGGCCAGGGAGTGTTCTTTCACTACATATGATCATGGACGAAAAACACAGTAGTCTTGGGGAGAAAACATAAATTTGATTTGCCACCAGCTATCAACTAAATTAGAGTAGGATAGGGAAAGTATACCACCAGGTCTTAAATATACTTTCCCTTCTCCCCTTCTTCCCAGATACCTCCTCCCCTCCATCAGCACAAGTGGGGCCAGTGGGTAGAGGGTGTAGTCCCGCTATTACTCATTGTTTGTGGCAATCCTTCCTCCCTGGGAAAAGGAATAGATTCTTTGGTTTGATGTTTAATTAAATAACAGTGTTCTGCAGTATTAATGCAAATATTTTCACCCACACATAAAATAAAAATTAAGGCAAATTTAATTTATCTATAAATTGCATGGGTTTTAATTTTTTTGACTGCTTCTTTGTTTGTGCTTCTGATGTGTGCCTATGTTTTATTTTGCTTTTATTAATAAATAATAAATGAGATTTCACACACTAATATTTCGTATTTTCATGTCATATAAATATCAAGAGCTATAGTTTAAGAAACAGTGCTATGCAGTATCATTTTCAGTGGAACCATTAAAGAATGAAAGACTGAAGTCAAAATGAATATAAACATAACAGACCCATGCCCGAAAGAAGAAAATTGGTAGCTTAACAGGAGAAGTAAATGACTAAATGTCCTTTTCTGCTGACATGAATGATAAATTTACTAATGCAGGAAAACCACAAAACTCTTCATTCAGCTACTAGCAAATAAGATACCTTTTAGTCTATTCCAACAATGTTGTTTTCACTCAATATAACTAATTTGCAGCATCACACTTTCAATCAATCTCCCTCCCCGTGATTTTCAGAAAGGTACTGCAATGGTAGATTTAGAAACTAAAATAATGATTCACATATTGAATATGTGTTTTTAACACAGGCAGTAACATTAATGGTGTCTTATATTTGTCTGGAAGTAAGCCCAAATACCACTTTAAACAAGACTTTTCACAATTTAGAGTGTGGTTTAGGGTCCTTGGCTATTCTGTTCTTTACCTATGTGCTAAAACTGTAGAAAAGCTTACCTGACTAAAGTCGTAATAGCACCCTTTAGTTTTGGAAAAAAACCCAACATAGCAATTTTTAGTATTAAAGGAGAATATACTTATTTAAGGTCATTGGATTTCTTCTGAGACAAGAAATAAGAAGATTAAAATGCAATCTTGTGAGAAAACCCTGTTGCACAATATCTGCGTCTTACCTGTTTTTAGAAAATGAAAATGACCCTTATAAAACACGTTTTCTTTAAAACCAAAGCCTATGAGGTATCTATTCCAAATTCAGGACAACTTTTTTCTGTTTATTGTGTCAATTATCTTATTTTTGTCCATTTCTACAATAGGCTTCAGTTCTCATTTTGTTTTGGTCCTGCAAACATGCAATGGAGTTAGTACCTTACAAGAAGCAAAATTGGTTTAAATATCTTACTGCACTCCTTTTCTCTGGACTTTTGTAGTGGATTATACAAGGCAGCAAATGAAAATAATTATAAATAAACAATACCTAATGTGTTTATGTTTAATTTATCAATTTTTGATGACATATGCTAGAGTAGCCTTAAAAATACTTTGAAAATATGTCATTAATTCTTTGGTGGCTGAAAGAATCTGTTTTCTTTGTTTCTTTTTCTCAGTGAATTGGCATAACAGATTTGACTGCGGAAATTTTCTCTCTTCTTTTTCCGTATGTATTTATTCACTTGTTTTAGAGACGGTGATTTCTTGGGAATCAATGTTTGTCACCTTTCTACTAAACCAAACTTTGTGCTATATATTGTGCTCTGAAATTATACCAGATGAGTTTAAAGTAAGGTAATATTTTTTCTGCTAATTCTTATTTGCACATTAAAAAAAGATAGAGTAGGCGTTTCAGAGAATTTCCAGGTGAAATTCACTAAGTTGTGGGAACATTTGAGAAATTACTGGGAAACAATGTAATGACAGTGAATTTGCATGTAATGGTACAGCAGTTACAACAGTGGAAATTGGATGTAATCTTGTTTAGTGATTTTGATCATTTCATGAGAACAAGTATTTCACAACTTGAAAACATATTTTCGTTTTGCTCAAGTTCATGGTCAGTGAAAATTCCTGAAAGCTGGCATTAAATTGTCTTTTTTTGTGCCTCAGATCCCATTGTAACAGCCACCAAATCTCAAAATATGAGAGAATGCATGCATGTTAAACACCTCATGTATTTACTGTTTTTCTGGCATTTGAATCATAGGTGCTCCAAACGAGGATAAAAATAAATTTTGTAGTGGTATATTAATGAATCTGTCTCGAACAATTATCTTAAAATGACGAGGATATAAATTAAATTCTTCTCTACCATTTTGGAGGAATCTTCCACTCAATTCAACCGTCAAATCAAGTCAAATGTCAGCATAATTGGTTGCAAAGTAGTCCTTAATAAGTCCTTAGTAATCAGTATTTCAACTGTCAGTCTAATTTAGTGTGACTGCAATGTTCATAATTATAAGAAGTTTTAGAGCTGTAGTTAACAACTGGAGAGGCAGGGGGGCTCACAGAATGCTTCGGTGAGCTGTCAAGAGATCAGAAACATTTTAAAATTTGAATGTGCTTTTAACCACTTTACTTTGTAAAAGGAGTATGTTAAATGTCATCTTTAAAGGCATCTCTGTGATAATAGCACGGACCCAACGAGATGTGAATAATACAATAATTTGCTGCCATTTTACTAAGTGATATGATAATAGCACTGTGCCATTACTTGGAATACTTTTTATTAAGTGCTTGCAGATTAAATATCAAATGCCCTATTGTTCCACCTAAACAACTTATCCGTCAATTTTCTGATATTTTTATCCAAAAGAAAAGAAAATTTTAAATGTTGCCATAGGTTTCCTATACTAACAAATTTGAATGGAACACATTCACTGTACTGATAACCAGAGAAAACAAAACAAAACAAACATTGTTGAATTAACATATAACAGGCACCAAATGGCAGGAAGATTTATTTGCATGACCTTGGAATCCCTGACTGTGACTTACCTCTTATTTGAAGATAACCCAAATTCAGGAAAATGAAGTATAACATTTAGTATAATCTTAAAGAAGGTTACAGAGGTGATTAATTTACAGGACTGTCTCCCTGTCTTATCTTTTGGAATTATTTAACACTGCTTAGCAATTCCATGAGATAGACGATTATTGTAAAGTATGGAATTGTAAATCCTTATATGCATTTCCACAGAACAGAAATATTCAGAAACATTCAAAAACTTTGAGTTAATTGTTGTCACAGTTTACCAAGATTTGTTAATTTTTTTGCCAAAACCCACTGGTTATTTTGGAAAAGCCCCTTAGCATATGTCCTTCAGTGTTTGGGAACTGAGAATCATAGGATCATAAGATCATAGGATCATAGGATAATTATGGTTGGAAAAGACCATTAAGATCAACAGGCTCAACCATTGACCCAGCCGTAATAAATTGACAACTAAACCATATCCCTAAGCATGTTATCTACTTGTCTACTAAGCAATGCCAGGGATGATGACTCAGCTGCTTCCCTGGGCAGCCTGTTCTAGTGTCTGACAAAATTTTCAGTGAAGAAGCTCCTCCTAATATTCAGCCTACTTTTAGATGTCTTCTTGAAGATGCAGTAGAAAGTTCCTTAGAAGTACCTGTTCTTTCCATCAACCACAACTTAAATGAACCAAATCCTGCACCCACTTGTAAACTTTGTGGTGTCTAGATAACATTTTGATTGGTCCAAACCTTCATTTCCCTTTGACTACCTCCAGGGTATACACTGCAAAGACTGCCAGGAACAGAAACACAAGGAAGGAGCATAGTGGTTTATGTTAGGCTATCTTTTGCTAGGTAATAGAGACCAGTACCTTTAGAGGAAGACACAGAACAGTGCCTGGAAGGCACCAGGTTTGGTTGGTTCTGATTTGTTGGATTTTTTTTGTTGTTTGTTTGTTTTTTCCTCTCTGAGTAAACTTACTTGACACAACTGAGAAAATCTTAGTGACCTCATTCTCTGAGGTTCTGAAACAGGTATCTAGTTCATGGCCATAGGTTATGTGATGCCTCCTGTATTAAGAAGTTTGTCCTACACACCTGTAAGCATCTAGCTGTCTTCCAGCACTCATACATACACATTCTGTGTTGGAAGTTTACTTTAAACATCACTAGAATTTCTGAAAAGAAATTAACAGTAGGAGATAAACATGAAAAATAAAACTGAAGAGAAAAATTCAACTGTAATGTAAATAGGATCATAATATGGCATCAGCACTGTCAGAAGGAAGAGGCTGCAGCCTATGAAGGTGGTAGACTTTTTTAGCACTTTCTTCCTATAATACATGAAATTTAAATCAACTTTAACTTTCCACAGTTAAAAGTGTAAATGCAGTAACTTTGTGTGCATTTCAGACACATGGTAGTCACAAGTCAAAACCAGGCAGATAGGTCAAGTTGTCCACTCCTAGGTTTCAGAAAGGCTTAATGCTCTGCATTTTAACACTTGAGTTACAGTGCCATGAAAGTAAAAAAACCCAACCAAATAGCAGTTATATGTAATTATTTTTAACAAGTCTTTTAAAAGACTTGGTTTTTAAAAATTCCTAAAAATGTTTATTCTAGCCTCTAAATTCTGTTTAGTCCCTCTAGCTTCTCTTGAATAGGCTGAAAAACTAAAATTAAAACATTAAATCACAGAATCACAAACTCACAGGATCACAGAATGTTAGAGGCTGGAAGGGACCTGAAAAGATCATCTAGTCCAGCCCCGCTGTCAAAACAGGATCACGTAGAGTAGATCACACAGGAAAGTGTCCAGGCAGGTTTTGAATGTCTCCAGAGAAGGAGACTCCACAATCAACCTGAGCAGCCTGTTCCAGTGCTCTATCATCCTCACAGTGAAAAAGTTTCCCTTATGTTTTTGTGGAACCTCATGTGCTCCAGCTTGTATCCATTGCTCCTTGTCCTGTCCTTGGACATCACTGAAAAGAGCCTAGCTCTGTCCTCCTGACACTCACCCTTGACATATTTATAAACATTTATGAGGTCACCCCTCAACCTCCTCTTCTCCAAGCTAAAGCGACCCAGCTCCTTCAGCCTTTCCTCATGAGGGAGATGTTCCACTCCCTTCATCATCTCTGTGGCTCTGCACTGGGCTCTCTCAAGCAGTTCCCTGTATCTCTTGAGCTGAGGGGCCCAGAACTGGACACAAGATTCCAGATGTGGCCTCACCAGGGCAGAGCAGAGGGGCAGGAGGACCTCTCGTGACCTACTAGCTACTCCCCTTCTAATACCCCCCAGGATGTCATTGGCCTTCTTGGCCACGAGGGCACATTGCTGGCTCATGGTCATCCTGCTGTCCACTAGAACCCCCAGGTCCCTTTCTCCTACACTGCTCTCCAGCAGGTCAGCCTCCAACCTATACTGGTACATGGGGTTGTTCCTTCCCAGATGCAAGACTCTACACTTGCCCTTGTTTTATTTCATAAAATTTCTCCCTGTCCAACTCTTCAGCCTGTCTAGGTCTTGCTGAACGGCAGCACAGCCTTCTGGTGTGTCAACTACTCCTTCCAGTTCTGTGTCATCAGCAAACTTGCTGATGGTGCAATCTATTCCCTTATGCAGGTCGTTGATGAATATACTGAATAGTCCTGGTCTCAGTACCCACCCCTATCTCCTAGAGGGACCCCACTAGATACAGGCCTCCAACTAGACTCTGTCCCTTTGACCACAATTCTCTGACTTCTTTCCTTCAACAAGTTCAAAATCCACCTCATTACACGATCATCCAGACCTCACTTTCTCAGTTTAGCTATGAGAATGCTGTGGGAGACATGTCAAATGCCTTACTGAAATCTGGATAAACTACATCCACTGCACAGCCATCATCTAACCACCTGGTTAGGTCCTCATAAAAAGCTATCAGGTTGGTCAAACATGACTTTCCCTTGGTAAAGCCATGATGACTGCTCCTAATGATCCTCATATCCTTGATATGCCTAGAGACGGTGCCAAGGATAAGTTGTTCCATCACCTTTCCAGGGATGGAGGTGAGGCTGACCAGTCTGTAGTTACCTGGGTCCTCCTTCTTGCCCTTTTTGAAGACTGGAGTGACATTTGCTTTCCTCCAGTCCTCAAGCACCTCTCCTGTTCCCCACGACTTACCAAAGTTGATGGAAAGTAGCCTAGCAATGACTTCTGCCAGTTTCCTCAGCACTCACGGGTGCATCCTATCAGGGCCCATGGATTTATGGATGGTCAGATTGCCAACTGATCCCTAACCCAATCCTCATCAACCAAGGCAAACTCTTCCTTTATTCTGACTTCCTCCAGGGTATCAAGGCTCTGGGGCTTCTGAGGACAGTCTCTAGCAGAGCAGACAGAGGCAAAGAAGGGCATTCAGTAACTCTGCCTTCTCTATATCCTCTGCCACCAGGGCACCCACCTCATTCAGCAGTGGGCCTACATTGCCTCCAGTGTTAGTTTTGCTGGTGATGTATTTGAAGAAGCCCTTTCTGTCGTTCTTGACTTCCCTTGCAAGGTTTAATTACAAGGAGGCCTTAGCTTTCCTAGTTCCCTCCCTACATCCTCTGACAACAGTTTTATATTCCACTCAAGTGGCCAGCCCCTCCTTCCATGATCTAGACTCTCTTCTTCCACTGGAATTTGCCCAACAATTCCCTGTTTCACCATATGGGTATCCTGCTTCTCTTTCTTGATTTCCTGCCCACTGGCATGAACTGATCTTGAGCTTGGAAGAAGTGATCCTTTAATATTAACAAGCTGTCTTGGGCCCCTTTCCTTCTAGTACCCTGTCCCTTGAGGTTTCCACTAGCAATTGCTTGAAAAGGTCAAAGTTGGCCCTGCAGAAGTCCAGGGCTGCGATCCCGCTTCGTATCCTGCTCGTGACACAAAAAATCCTGAACTCCACTGTCTCATGGTCACTGCACCCAAGGCTGCCCTCAACTTTCACTGCTTCAAGCAGAAACAGAACTTCCTTGTTGGTAAGTATAAGATCCAGCAGTGCTCCTCTCCTAGTCGGCTCATCCATTAACAAAATGTTTCATGATTAGTAATGTTTGGCACATCTTTTGAAGCTTTCCAACAGTAGGTCATGTTCGTGTTTAAGAGCTATCAGAGAAACTTTAGTACACAGAGAGAGAATAATAATAGTACATTACAAAACAACGTTTACTCCAAGAAAAAATCCCACAGATTGTGGAATGCACTTAACACTATTTTAAAACAAATACTTTCTGTGCTTAAAATACTTGACTTTTTTATTTTAGACAGTGTGGAAAGAGTTTTCAATTGTAAAGCCAAATACAAATGATACAGTTTAGAAATTGTATCAGATTTAATTGCTTTTGGTGCCAGATGGTGTAAAGCTGTCAAATTTATTTATTTTTTTTTACAGTAAATGTTTCTTTCAAATCGATAATATTATCATGTGAGGTCATGTTTTCCTGATTGTCAGTATATCTATCTAAATGTTACTGTACAGAAGGGTGCTGAGGCAGAATGGGGCAGCGTGGTGAGGGTCCATCCATGCAAAAAACAGCTGGCAGCTGAGGAAAACTTTGATGTGTTTTATCAGTTCAGTCAAACACACCTACCTTATACCACTTCTCCTTTTGGAGAAGAACATGCAGCATATAATTTGCAGCTGTGAATCTGAGATTCTCTCTGAGATGGGAAAACAGGAAAATGAAACAAGATGGGAAAAATCCTTATTTGTGATTTTATATTTATAAATTTGATGTGTAGATCACAAGAAAAAATCAAGAAAGGCGACTATGTTGTATGGGTACAGTCAAGTAAACAAAACCTTGCACTTGTAGCATTTGTTACCTTCCTTCTGAAATTTCTGGTCGATTTGAGATTTACTAAGCATGTTACCAATTTACTTTACTTGAAAACTTGGTAGGCAAGAGATTCTCCATATTCTTGAGACTGGGAAGCTGACAAAATTATAAACAGTTTTATCAATATTGAATGTTGTTCAAGCAAAACTCTCACCTGATATATTTCAGACAGGTAGATATTGTCTATCACAGTCCATTTTACTTCAGAGGTCATATCTCTCATAGATAGATTTAACTTGCCATGTCTTTGAGATTTGAATAGCTGCAATTATGCAAAGTTTTACATGGACAGAATATGGAGGGATCTTCTTTTTTTCTAAAATCAAAATAATAAGTCACAGGAAGCAGAAAAGCAAAAATCCAGTCCTCTGTGGTAATTTATATGTTAAAGGCTGTATTTGAATTTAATCTTACTGAAGCCAAGTATATTTGTATGATCAGAAGATCAGAATACAACCCACGTGGTTCTCAGCGTGAGAATTTTTTTGCTAGATTTTAAGCTATATAAAATGGCATTGCTGCAGAAACATGAGCCTTTTACAGTTAACACTGTGTAATATTTATATACCTTTTTTTTACATGTAAGTTAGTAATAATTTTGTTTTGTGATTTTTTTTATTTGTGCCACTGTTTGTGTCTTGTTTCTGCAGACTGAAATAGTCCATTATATAATCAAGAATTGTGCCAGAGTGAAGATCTCAGAGCGTATGGACTTTTGAATAACTTCATAACTTAAAAGCCCTTTCACTTCCATCTGAGGTTTTGCAAGCATTCCTGTTTTGCTGCTTTGAAGACAACCAGGATAATGCAGCAGTTTACCATTTAAATTGGTATCAGGTGAAGCAAGGCATAATCAGGATATTTTTAAGGTTAGGCTTGTTCATTCTCTATATAAATATAAATATATAGAAGTATAGAGAATGAACAAGACTAACCTTAAATATGCATATAACCTTGTACATATAACCTTAAATATATGCATGCCATTGCTAGAAAGCCTAACAGTTAAAATGAGGTTAAGGCAACAGGCCCCTATTAAGTGCACAGATTTGAAACTCTAGGGTTTCCCGTTTCCACCCAGAGCCGTAGCAGTGCTCCAGTCCTGGCATCCTGCATGAGACTTTCTGCTAATGGCATGGCCCCACCAGCTCAGGCTGTGGGCTGGGACTGGAGCTCCAGCACGTAACATGGCATTGCAGGAAGGTGTAAGCCGAATGCCAGAGACGTGAGGAAGCGAGCGGTCATGCGTATTTTGAGGTAGATTTGTGACATCTGACTGGTGGCAGGACATAGCCTCAGAAGTGCAGCACCCACTGCAGGGACTGTTCTGGACTTAGGCCTGAAAATCATTGCTGCCCTTCTCGATCAAGGGGAGGGTAGGATCATGGGATAGTTCAGGATGGATAGGACCTCAGGAGGAGTCAGTCTGAGCTTAGACCCAGGTGGCTCAGGGTCATAACAAATCTGGTCTTGAAAATCCCCAAAAGATGGAGAGAAATTGCACAGCCTCTGTGGGCAATTTCTTCCAAGGCTTACGCACCCTCATGAGAACAAAAATTATCCAGTTTGAACCTCTCTTGTTTCAATTTAGGCACATTACATCTTACCTGCCAATCATACCCCACTGTGAAGATCCTGACCTGTCTTCTTACAACTCTCTGTGGGTGCTGGTGGCACTGCCGTTTGGTCCACTTGAACCACCCACTCCAGGCTGAACAAGTCCATCTACCAGCTATCATGGTGTGGCAGGTATTTCCTCCCCCCAGCTAAGCTGTTGCTAGGCAGATTCCAGGAAATCTGCCTACCTGGGCTAGTCCAGACTTGTCTAGCTGGTCAGGACTCGGTTACACCCAGGAAGTTGCCAGCCAGCAAATGAGAAGCCGAGATGGCTATGATTGACCACAGTCATCATTGGCTAGTTTTTAAAAGAGGGCTTTGCAGTGGCCATGTTGGAGTTACCTCGTGGCAGTGGCCTGAGGAGGTGTCCCCCTTGGTCTAGGGGATCCCTAGGCAAGGTCGACCAGGTGAGCATGGGAACCCCCACCTGGTAAAGGTACCCCCTGGCAAGGTTAAAAGGGAGAATGGGAATTCCCCCCTTTTATGGTACCTTAGTGAAAACAATCAAGACGAGAAAGGGAACCCCCGGCTTGATTGAGGTGAGTGTATGATAATCTGGATTATCATTCTTTTGTCAAGGGCTAGTGCGTGAGCTTGATCTTTGTCTCAACCGATACCGAACCTTTAAATTGGTGGGGAGCTTATATCCTGTAAATAAATTTAAATATAACTATACGCGTGAATTTATTTTTTTTTCAGATATGGGTGCGCTCCTCACCTCCCTCTTTACACATGGTAGCCCTATGCTGGACCTGTTCCAGTCTGTTGATGTGTTGCCTTGTATTGGGCAAGCATAAGTGGGCATGTCTCTAGCTAAGGAGTCTAAGGAGGACTGAGTAGAGGAGGACAATCCCTTCCCTTGATGCAGTGGCTCTGGTACTGCTAAGGCAACCTAGGAGGCTGTTGTTCCTTTCTTCTGCCAGGGCACTGCTGGCTCATGCTCAGCTTGCTGTCAACAGGAGGAATTTAAACAGCAAAAGCTGTATTTCTATTTTTAACTAAATAGCCTATTTTTAGCTTTCTCCATTACAAATGTGGCCTCGTAAATATGAATTAGAGACAAATGATGTCTGGAAGCTGAACATAAGAAACAACTTCAAGCTTCATTTTTCCTTCCAAAGTCTGGGTAGTGTCTTTTATACATCTGTTTAATTGTCTTCCTTTGAGAGTAAAGTTATATATTACCCAGTTACCTATATGTTAATTGATTTAGAGGCTTATGTCACCCAACCACTACTCTTTCACTGCCTTTGTGACAACTTGATGGTCTGGTTTTGAGAAGCCATTTATTTGAAGAAAAAGTTGTAGAAACGATTAACTTGCCCGATTGTCCCAAAATCCTCAAACTAGCTCTGCAATTTGGAGCCTTGATCTGTGTCCAGCAAAACAAATAACTGCTGTTGTGACAGTGCTCTGCAACATCTCAGATTTATTGATCCTAGATATGTAACTAATATTACTAATTCTAGATATGTAACTAATATATCCTGGGCTGCATTAAAAGCAGTGTAGCCAGCAGATCGAGAGAGGTGATCTTGCTTCTTTACTCTGTTCTGGTCAGACCTCACCTGCAGTACTGCATCCAGCTGTGGAGCCCTCAACACAAGAAAGACATGGACCTGTTAGAGTGGGTCCAGAGGAAGGCCACAAAATCGATCAGAGAGCTGGGACACCTCTCTTAATGATGACAAGCTGCAAGAACTGGGTCTGTCCAGCCTGGAGAAGAGAAGGCTCTGGGGAGACCTTATAGCAGCTTTCCAGTACCTAAAGGGGGCTACAGAAAAGCTAATGAGGGACTGTTCACAAGGGCATGCAGTAATAGGGTGAGGGGTGATGTTTTTAAACAAGAGCAGGGTAAATTTAGGTTAGATATTAGGAAGAAATTCTTTACAATGAGGGTGGTGAAACACTGGAACAGGTTGCCCAGAGAGGTGGTGGAAGTCCCATCCTTGGAGGCATTGAAAGGCTTGATGGGGCTTCGAGCAACCTGATCTAGTTAAAGATGTCCCTGCTCACTGCAGGGGGGTTGGACTAGATGACTTTTAAAGGTCCCTTCCAACCCAAGGCATTCTATGATTCTATGATTTTGTATTTCGGTATAATTCATGTGTGACTGCTATGGTTTTCCCACATTTTGTAGAGTTTCATGTGTCTTTTGGGAATATTAAATGTGTGGTAGTAAAGAGTGCTAACAAATACATCAACAAAACCAAGTATTTTGGAGATGATACTTTTTATTTTTCTAAATTGTTCATCACAACTTTTTTAGACTTCAAAGGTAAATTCAATATTAATCTCCTGAGGAACAATAGAAACATCCATTTTTTCAAAGGGCCCAAATCTGCCATATTTAACACAACTTCCAGTGTAATAAGAAAACATCATTAATGCCAATGAGGACAGATGATCATCTGCCTTATATTCCATGGTTTGGACACAATTAAATCTTTCTTTTTTTCTTTTTTTTTTGGTTCCTGTTGCAAAATGTATTCAAGTTGCATCAGCAAAGAATAAACATTTTTTGACTCAATATTTTAAAATCTTTTAGCTTCTTGCAACTGCACCGTAACAAAGGGTACAATTTTCAGAAATTACTTTTTGCATACTTCTGAAACCTCTTTTTTCATAAATTTATGTTATAGGCATTCAGGCTTTTAGCTC
>NW_009703938.1:0-11631 GCF_000703405.1 Apaloderma vittatum | reverse complement strand
TTCTGATTTATCTTTTTAGGGCTTGCAATACAGATTTCAAAATCGTATACACAAATATTTATTGTCTTTCTACTTAGCCCTTTCTTTTAGTGTAAGTTGGAAATACAAAATAACCTTTTTTATTCTTAATTAACGTGTATGTTTCCTTATTACTCTTAAATTCACTGTTCTGATGGCTTCAAATTTCAATGAAATATTCCTTTTTATTCACCTTAAACTGCCACAGTTATCTATTTGTAAAGTAATTATAATAATTTAAAATAATAACTTTTACATCTCACAATTAACTGAAAAGGTAGAATAAACTTTATTAGGAACCTATGAAATGTATGACTCATACTGCAAAACATCAAATTGAAATAAACATATTAATGAAATAAACATATTAATGTTTACAAAATTTTTATAAGGTCACTGATCTAATCTAAAAGAAACAAATTCCATAACACACATCAGCAGTCTCTTTCTTTGAATTCCTCTTATTTGAATTTCTTTTTTAATAAAAGACATTTAGCATATTATTTTTATTTATAATCATACAAGTCTTTTGTTCCAATATATTTAGGACATTCTGAATTAAGATGAGCTTTTGTCCTTCACATATTGTGTTGAACCTGCAGGTTTGTTGTTTAGCTAATAGAATATTCTGAAGTATTATCTTTAAATCCTATCATAATAGTGGAAAGTATCACTTGCCATGCTACTTTGCACTTTTGTTTAATTTTTATTCTTCCCACTACCAGAGGAGCTGTACCAAGCAGTATAGTTCTTAAACAAAAACAATCAAGTTAGAACAGCTTTCAAATGGAAATCCTAAATGATGGATTGCTGCTTGCATCCTTTCTGCCCAAATGAGAATGAGAGGCACAGGGAGTCTATGCAGAAACCTTTTAAGCTTATATAAATGGCCTCATTCAAACATCTTGAGTGGGTCTAATTACATGATACGCAAATAGGGTGCACGTATGAGCTGCAGAACTCTTGATAGAGGAAAATGATTACCAAGCTTTAGGAAACTCCTCTAATATGAATGAAGTATACTGTGAAAAGTATCAATCTTACTACTGGCATAGGAAATAAACCAGGTTTTACTGGTTCTTAACATTCAAGAATGAGTTTAGCATCCTTATACTAGGGACATGAAAAGTACACAATATTTTCTTTACAAATTTCTGAAATTTTTTTTTAGTTGGTAAGATGGATTGTTTGGTTCTGGGTTTATACCTTTTTTTAAGCAGAAGAAAAAAAAATCAATACTGTAATCAATCAGAGAGGCACTGACTGATTCCTCTGGCAGACCCCTACAACAGCAGTTGATGAGGTCAGATAAGGACATGACAGACTGTCAAGACTGGATAAACCATTTCTCCTGGGGGGATTAATACCATATTTGTAGCCGTGAGACTATTTCTGAGTGGTTCTTGAAGGGATTGAGAGGAGGGTCAAATAAAAGTTATTTCAATCAACCCTATAGTCAAATTCCTAGTCAGTTGGGTGACCAGTCAAGATAGAAGAAACAACAACAAATAAAAAAAAAGCAAATATAAGTGTGACATTCTGGCTTCACTGAATTTTGTGGTGCTGTCTTTTTACTTCTCGTAGTCTGGTTTTTAACATGCAGTGTTTATTTGCCAATTATGAGAGCAGTGTAGGAGCTGTCTCAGTCGATCCCAGCTATAGGCTCCTTGCTTTCCCCACACGCTGCCTATTATGCTATGAAATGAAAATATTATATATTAAGCAGTAAAGATACTTTTACTATCTTCCACCTTGGAAACTTTGATTCTTCCAAATGATGGTGATGGTAAAAGGACAGAATAATTTCCTCCACATTATGACTGAACTTACTCCTAAATCACTTAATCTATCAAACCTTCTCACAGAAAAAATAAAAACCTGGAGGGTAAATGGGAGAAGGCTTTTATAAAACCTTGGCTAGACAGCTACAGCTTTGCATTTGGGTTGACCTTTATTTATAATATTTGTACATTTATTTGTGTGTGATGGCAAGAGAATTTTACAAGCCGAAACCCTGCAGCCATGTGTGCTCTGTGGAATTGAAAGCCTTGCAGAGGAGTCAAAATGTTCCTGATGCCTCGGTTGAGCGGAGCACTAGGAGAAGGAGATTATCGCAGGGCTATTATCCCTCAGATCTGTGGTCATTACTGAATATGGCCCCCCTGTGCCTAGTTTGGTGAAATGTCCACTGCATTCATGAATCTTCTAGGTCATTGGCATCAAGGGATTAGCCAGATTTTATCTTCAGCTATCTTGTTTGGTGAAACAGGATATAAAAGTAGCAGATCACCTCTCACTCTAAGAGCAGGCGTCACGGTCCTGGTTATGTGTAAATATTGCCTGTAAGCCCTTCTGTGTCTTTCTCATCGGCGAGATTAAAATCTATTCTGAGAGCTTGACAGAAGAGCAGTAGTCTTAGGCACCTGGGGTTTTGAGACATCTTATTTAAGGATGCTGCTGAACTGGAGTCTAGCTGCACTGAGTTTTTTCCTGAAGGAGGAGCCATATTAAGCACCTACCCTATGCTATAAGACATTCTCACACAAGCATTTTGCGCACAGAACACAGCCCAATCTCAACTAAACTGAGGTAATATCAACTTCAATTTTGACTTAGAAATAAGGATCAAAAAAGAAGCAACAAAATAAGTATGCAAAGCTGTCGTTTAAAATTGGTGTTCTGAATTTCCTTTTCTCTCCATAGAGAGACCTGAAGAAATTAGATCCTTTGGCATCTGAAGTCTGGTGACATGAAAACCGTTGTGTGTTGGTTTTGGATGAGATAGAGCTAAATTTCTTCATAGTAGCTAATATGTGACTATATTTTGGATTTGAGTTAATATCAGTGTTGTTAACACAGGGATGTTTTAGCTATTGCTGAGCAGTGTTTGCACAGAGTCACGGCCCTTTGCACCCCTCACCCCACCCCACCAGTCAGTAGCTGAGGGTGCAGTAGAAGTTGTGAGGGGACACATCTAGGATAGCTGACCCCAGCTGACCAAGAGGTTATCCCAGACCATAGGATGTCAAGCTCAGCATATAAAGTTGGAGGAAGAAGGAGGAAGGAGGAACATTCAGAGTGATAGTGTTTGTCTTCCCAAGTAATACATGATGGAGCCCTGCTCTCCTGAAGATGGCTGAATGCCTACCTGACCATGGGAATTAGTGAATGGACTCGTGTTTTCTTTGTTAGCATGTGTGGGTTTTGCTTTACCTATTAAAATGACTATTTCAACCTATGAGTTCTCTTATTTTTTACTCTTCCTTCTCTTTCCCCCATCCCATGGGGTGGGGAACTGAAGAAGCAGCTGTGTGGTGGCCAGGGTGGGGATTTCCGTCTTCTCACGGACATCTGAAAATGTGGAGGCAAGTCATTAAGTTTGTTTCACAGTCAATGAAATAAACACCTGAAGAGAGTCACTTATCTTATGCTACTATGTCTTATCCTAAATTAAGTCAGATGAATCACCCTCTGAAGGTGACTTTCACTGATTAATGCAGTGAGATAAGTGTCACTCTTGAGTCTGACTTTACCTGAAAATCCCTGTTTGGCTTCAGCTGATTTTAGTTGAATGTCTGACACCTCCATGATCTGAGCACTCCCTAGGCATCATACGTATTATGTACTTGTACTTGTGCTTGTATAAATGTCATTTTGATCTAGACAACTAGGTTCTACTTATGAGAATCTAAAAATCAAGGGAAACTGCCCAAATCCTCTGATGCTTCACAGAAGGACCACTCATGACTAAGAGGGTACGGCCACCTCCATTTCTATAGGAAGACTTACTAAATTAAGGTGCCTTATTTTTAGGTCTGTCTAGTCCAAATCTGGACATGCCTCAGATTTATCCCTTAATCCATTTAGATATGAGTCAATTGCAAAGATCATCAAGGGAATCACACTGAGAATCCAGCCCATCTGACACCCTTTGTCACATCTCATCATGAAAACTTCTTTGCGATCATTCTTCCATGCCTGTCTCTCATAGAGACAAAACAGATCATTCCTGCAGAGGTCAATGATGTTCAGAATCTTATTTCTTTTTTATTGAGACCTGAATTAAAATACCACTGGAAAGATCTTGCACAACATTTGGTGGTTAAAATTCTTAATTAAATATAGCATGGAAATATGCCCTTCTTTGTCAGCTAATATGAGAAGTAGTTTCTAGTAGGTGAAAATTTACATGAGCTGACCTAAGTAGCTCAACGATGAGGAAGTGCTTGTTACAATAAGAGAATCTGATTATAAATCAGGAGAGTGTTTTCTGACTGTGCCTCTTGGTACTGTAATTTTGCTGCTGTCAGCCTTTCCTTCAAGAACTGAGCTCTGAGATGCCCTAGAGAAAAGTGTTATGCCAATACTAATGAGAAGAGTACGAATGTTCGGGACTAACTGGGGAATAATTCCTTTTTGTTTTGTTAACTTTTGGAATAATAGCAATAAAGATAATGCTAATGAGGTACAAATCTTCCAAGCATTAGTCCTATTTGACCTTGGCTAATGAAGTGGAGACCAATCCTCTTGACTGAGATAGGGAGATTGTTGTGAGATAATGACCACCGCAGTAGGTTAGCCTGAGTGATCACATACTGGGATGCAAAAAAAATGTGTGAAACAGACTGAGTATGACCTCTAACCAAGTTTTTTTAAGGTTAATATTCCAGGTGTGGACTAAGAAGTGCTGAATAGCGTGGGATAATGCCTTCTTTATCTCTTACGGTTATGTCCTTCTTGATGCAACGCAACATCATGCTGGCTTTCTTTGCCTCAGCAGGACACTGTTCACATACATTGAGCTTGCCCACCAGGACCTCCAGGTACCTTTCCTCAGAGCTCCTCCCCAGCCAGGTAGATCTCAGTCTGTGCTGCACTCTTGGATTACGTTTTCTCAGGTGCAAGACCTTACATATGTCTTTGTTGAACATCATAATATTTTTGTTAGCCCACTCTTCCAGCCTATCCAGGTCTTCCTGCAGGGTGGCTCTATCTTCTGAAGTGATCATTTTCCCAAGAACAAACTTTATCAGGGTACACTTGATTCCATCATCCAGATAACTTATGAAGATATTTAAGTATTCAGCCCAGTGTTGATTCCTGGCCCCCCTCTCTTGTGATAGGTTGCCAGTTTGAAAAGGAGCTATTTACCACAAACTTTTTTTGGGGCCTATCAGCCAGTTTCCCATCCACCACACAGAGCACTTGTCTAGACAGTATCGCATTGGTTTCTCTAAGAACAGGATATGGGAAACTGTATCGAAGCCTTGGAGAAATCCAGGTAGACAACATCCACTGCTCAACCCACATCAAATGAGCAGGTTGCATTGTTGTAGAAGGTGACCAGGTTTGTCAAGCACAGTCTGCTCTTGGGGAATCCATGCTGGCTTTTCCCAATCACATGCTTCATTTGACTTCTTATAGGCCCCAGGAGAATTCATTCCATAACTTTCCCAGGGATGGAAGTAAAACTCATGGGCTATAAATTCCTGGAACTTCCTGTAAGACCTTCTTGCAGATGAGGTTGACAATATCCTACTTCCAGTCTTGTGGGACACCCAATGATCTCCATGACTTCTCAAAGATTATGGAGAGCAGCCTTGCAACAATGTTAGCCAGCTCTCTTGACACCCTCTGGTAGATAACATTGAGGTCTATTGATTCATATATAAGGGTCAAGCTTCTGTAGCAGTTCACATACCAACTTATCCTTTACTGATGGTGGGCCTATGCAAAGATGTAAGACTGTACTTTTAATCACTGAGGTAAGGCTGACACAGAGAGCAGGTGCATCAGCTTTTTGGAGGGACTACTCATTTTTGAGTATTTGTGGGGTTTTTTTGCCCCTGGCTTATATTTTTCACGAGTATACTCCTGTCAGTCTGAGAATGATGTCTGATCTGGGTTTGCTATTTTGCTCAAGAAAAGAGGAATGTCAGTTCACAAAGTGAATTATTACACTTTGATCTTTGGTATAAAGTAGCAGAACTGTGTCCTGCTAGAACTATGGCAGTATTTTGATACCTTGGCCATTTTTTGTTTGTTTGTTTGTTTTTCCTCTTTATGATCTCTGTCTTTATGGCAAGGTAGAGAAGACATGCTGGTGTCATGTCAGTGATGTTACATATTCTAATGATTCCTCCAAACAGAGAATGTTCTTCTCATCAGATATACCAACTTCATGACTGTTTTGTCTGTTGCAGAGAGACATCAAAAACTTATAAAAACTCATTTTATTGTCTTGTAATTTTTGGACTATCTTGCTTTTTTTACCATTTTGATTAGGAAGGAAAAGTATGCATGCAAGCAGACTTCTGAGCTTTGCCTGTACCTTAGGTTGCTTAAGTACAATGCAGAAACCATGTCCCTAAGGTGTCTTGTTGGAGATCACTCTCTATAGCTTCAGTTCAGCTCCTTAATCATCAATGTAGAAACATTTCCAAATTCAGGCTGATTGAGACTGGCTCTTTATAGAGATGGGGCAGAAATTCCATTCAGACATATATTGGCTTTTAAGTGTTTTTTTTTCTGTGTAGAAATCTTTTATAGTATTTGAAGAAATGGCGAGGATCGATAACTCCTTGCCATCTGTCCTAATGCTAGAGTTTCTGGTTAAGCCTGACATTATATGTGACTGTCACTGAGGTCAGAAATGGAAGCAGCAAAATAGGTTTCATTGAATTTCCCTAAAATTTGTGGATTTTACTGTAAGTACAGGTTGTTTTAGTATATATATACAGTTAGGGTTTTGTCCAACAGTTGTTAAAAGAAAACACCTCTACATTAAATAATTGCACCTTTAAATCCATGGGGGAAACCATATCCATGGAGATTTAATTAAGTTTACTTCTAGATAGAATACGTGCTTTAGCCTGTGTTCAGATCATCAATTAATTTTTGCTTATTTATTTCAGCAGAGAAAATTATCTAAGTAAAAGGGCAATTAAGGATGAAAATCATGAGAAACCATGTGCATAGAGAGTTCAATAAGAAGTATAAAATATTTTTTTTTCCTTAAAGTCCTTACTATGGTTTTTTGTTTATTCTCTGTTACTGCAAGGCCTTGCTATATCATCACAATAATATGAAACTGTAGAATAATTAAGACGGAAATGACAATTGACTTGCAATTGAATATCAAGCGTAGTGGTTTCAAGACACACTTCTATCCTGTTTTGTCCTTAGTAATTTTAGCCTCTGCTAAATCAGAAATTTCATTATGCGTATTCTTTATCAGTGATTAATGTCACAAAAGGATTTAATACAAAAGGAATTTAATCCTTTTGTATATGGATCATCAGATATCTTAGTGTTAAAAGGCAGAATTAAGGAAATGAAGAGACTCTTCCAATTATTGCTTAATCATGACACAATTTGAAGAATGAATCTTGTGAGAGGAAATATTTTATATAAATGTGACACTTGAAAATTGCTTTAAGTTACTTTATGCATTTTGATGTATGAAATTTTTCTTGAGGCACAACAGATGAAAAGAAATATTACATTAAAAAATTCAAAGAGCTTATTGTTTCATTAAATATTTACCAACCATTCAAACTTTAGTGGATTTACTCTGCAACTGAACAAGAGACCTCAGGGTTTACATCTGTAAATCTTTGTGTTGGTGCCTACCAAAAGTGATTAAACCCAAGGCAAACCTTTGCCATGGTTATAAGTTATTTAATGGATTAATTTAGAGCGCAAATGTTCTCCTATAAGTTTTAATAGTTGAAATAATTAGACTAGACCTTTAAGACAAAAATTAATAACCGAACACTTGAGCTCAACAGAAATTATGCAAGCACTGTGTTTACACCATACAAAAATATAATAAGCACCTGTATGCAATCTTTCACTGGCTCTTCCACTCCTCCTTGGAAAAGAAAGGTCACAGGAAAGGAGAGACCTCTTTTGCCCAAGCACATTTTTTCAGATGTGCCTATCCTGAACTGGTCAAAGGTCTTAAATTTGTGTGTTCAGAAAACGCTTTTGCAGTTGTAGTCATAGAATCATAGAATATTAGGGGTTAGAAGGGACTTCTAGACATCATCTAGTCCAAGCGTATGTTATAAGTGGACACAGGTACACACCTGTGTGATCAGGGAACTGTTTCTGTGCTGTTAGGAGCTATGTAATTTGATTAACTAAAGATAATGAACTAGACTATATTAGTGTCTAACTCGGGATTTTTCCATATGCCTGTGTGTGAGGGACTACTAAACAAATGCCGGAATGTCCTGAATGTCCTGAAAGCTCGGGAGGCAACACTGTTAGTTTCAGGAAAGCTGCTTTTATTTTAATGTATGTTTCTAGATACATTCTGTTCTTTTCTGCATTTCCATTGCTGATATTTGGTCTCAAACTCTGGAAGTCATATGCCATGGAAAAATCACACTGCTTTACTCACAAACCATAATAAAAGTCCCATAGTAGGCTATAACATAACCTGTTATACCAGTTTTCTGTCTTCCATAATTTCTGCTTTCTCCCTCTACTACTTGACATGTTAATATAAAACACTTTAATGTGCAGTATTATATAAACATTTAAGGTGATCTCTAGTTATATAAGCATTTCTTGTTTCAGTTGTTGGAGAACTGTTTGATATCGACTTAGGTAACTGTTCTTTATTGAAAAATAACTTTATTTTTTCATGAAACCTGACGTGATGCGGAGTCAACAGAGCTGGCCAGAAAATAACTGTTTTTCTTTGTGAAAAGTTTAGAGGTTTATACCTTAAATCCTTTTCTTCAGTCTTTTCCAGCAATTTGAATTTTCAGCTAAAGGAATTTTGGATAGGAAATGGTCTATTCTTCTGTCCTATTTTTAGGACAACATTAGAGACAGTTTCATTTTAAAAATAAGTGGGAGGTCAGTGCTGCCTTTTTTGAAATGCAGTGCTGGGATAATGAGAGAGTACTCAGTTCTGCCAGAGAGGAAAAGTGCACTCATTACACCAGCACTACTAGCCTGTGGTCCTGGGGAAACATATTCCTGGAAGTGCCCTACGCAGATGCAGATGTGTGCAGCACTCATCAGCCATGCAGAAATGCCAGATTAAAAACTGATGATAGATGGGAATAACTGTTGTAGCAGTAACGAAGTCTGGGAAGCAAAATTGTGCAGCAGGTATTAGAGTCCTTCCCAAGTTCTCCTACCCCTCTTCAGAGTGTAAGATGGGCAGGGATCTGCCACATGTCCCTGTGATATCACAGTGAAAAAAAGGTAGCTTTGGAGTGGCTTGTCTAAAGGCTAGCTTGCCTTCAGTATAGCATTGCATCCTGATGCGGAAGTGGTCTTGGTCTGGATCAGATTCTTTATGTACTCCACAACTCACGCAGTAGTTCCTCTCTCAGAGGCACACATGGGGAACATGTGTACAATATTCTGATGTCTGTCCCAGTTAGCAGAGAACAATCACTCGATTTTTACATTGGGTGATTCATCTCAGCTTAAGGCCCTTATCTGAAATAAGTGAACTGAGTCACCTTTTGAAGAGAGTTGTGATTTTTTTTTTTTTTTTTATAATGGCAGTCTGGGGAAACAAACTCAGATCTAAACATCTTCCCTTTTGTCATCTGAATTGTTTCAAGATTTTGAGCTGGAATGGCTGATGTCTATCTTTGGCCCTTGTTCACAGAGTGTACTATGGCTTACTTTTATTGGCTGCTATGCAGGAACAGCAGTGCACTCAACCAGTTAGCAGAGCTTCCTGAGCTGTCCTTCCTCATTACAAAGGCTGGTACAGTTTGCATCTGATGACCTTTTGCCCCGTGTAGTCTTGTCCTGCTTCAGTCAAAAGTGATTATCACTGAAATCCCATCGAGGTTCAGAAGTCCAAAGATGCAGAGGCAGAACAAGACTTGGATATGATGCCTTCCAGCAAAGCCTCATGCTCCAGGAACTGCTTCCCCATTACTGTGAAAGGTTCTCTTTTCTCTTAATAAAGGGTGGTAATGATGGCAGCATGTTGTGAGCAGCAGAGCTGCCTTCACTGTCCACAACATATCTCCTGTTAACAGCAGCGTTCAGCCATTTCACCTGGGCTGTCTCCCCCCTACCCGGCAAGAGGAACCCGCTTCAGGGCAATGGTGATTTTATTTCAATAGTCGGCTTAAAATTTCTGGTTGACTTTTCACTCTTAGTTCATATTTGTCTTCTGAATTGCAGCGTGCAAGCTGTGGTGACAAGGAATTTCTTCTGGAGCAGGTTTGGAACTGTAATCACATTTTCACCTCATCACATCTTCATATTCTCACTTTTGTAGTGTGCTGGCCCCTGGCAGTTGATTCATCATGCGTCCCTAAGCACAAACATGTACTGGGACATAGAAAGCAATAATAGAGTAGAATAAATCATATTACAGCCTCATGTCTGGAGGAGAAAGATCAGAGGAGGCATGCCAGCTGTGAATGTAAATGTACTGTATGTCTTCTGGTTTGTCAGCTCAACGGTATAGCTGTGAATTTATGGAGTCTAGGTTTTGAAAAATGCAATGCTGGCTGCTTTGGTCAGAATCAATACTAGTCAACAGAATGAACCAGATTTAACTGATCAAATACTCTGGCAAACCCTTTAATGTCTGAACTCAGAGTAATAATACCCACACTAAATATGTTGCTAAAACAATAATTAGTGATCTAGACTGAAATATTAAGCATGTGCAAGAATATACTGTTAGAAACTGAATGAAGACAAGAAATGAGTAGGCAGTTCTGCCACAGTTATTTATTTAAGGATTTGTTTGGTTTGGTTTGGTTTTTTTTTTCAACACAATTAGGTATCTAATTGTGTGAGAAGACTTACTGGATTTCCAGGTGTGAGTAACAATGATTTATTGAAGAATGCACTTGCTCTGATAATTTGTGATACTTCTTCTGGAAATCTCACATGAAAATAGCTCACGATTTAAAAAAAAAATAAAAAATCCTTCTCTTAAATGTTCCCACACCTTGATAAAAAAGTGTCATATAGATGGAATTTAGTACAAGACATAATATAATTTTAGATGGTATGGTTAAAAACCTGTTAGTTTGCTACCTATGTATCTAATGCTGTATCTGTCTGACGTGGTACAAATAAATTCAGTCCGAACTTTACATGTAATATTTTTATTCTTACAGAAAAAATGTCATGCTATATTTCACTACCAAAATGCATACCAAAAGCTGTGAGGTTATTATTTTTTTTAAAAAATTATTCCTATATCACAGATGCACATTTGCTATGCTTTGGAAGCAGAAAAATCAAAGGACTACCTCTCTTATCTCCAAGCAAACATATTTTATGAAAGTCGTATTATATTTTATGAAAGACATCATACTAAAATATCTAAATTAGAAAGAACATAGACTACACAAAAATAAAATACTAATACAGTTTGTTAGAACAATAAAGTCTTCTGTTTGAGTAACTAAATATAACTAAATAGAAATACGCAGAATTGATAGTAGCACCCTTAGGCTATTTAGTTTTTTTTTTTTTTTAATGGTAGATTTGTATGGTTTTTTAGTTAGGAATTTCTTCAGTAGTTTGAGTGTCCAGAAATCCTTATGTAGTAAGCGGAAAACACAACTGTGAACACGACGACACCAAGCTGTGTGGTGCCGTGGA
>NW_009703937.1:0-37051 GCF_000703405.1 Apaloderma vittatum | reverse complement strand
TCGGTTTGCTCTGGCTGGCGAGGGAGCAGGGAAAAAACATTTACTTGGTTGTTGGTTGGATTTCGGCGTGACTTTTGGGGGGCTTTGTGTGATTTTGGTGGGTTTTTTTATTTTTTGCATGTGTGGTTTTTTGTGGGGTTTTTTTTGTGTGTTTTGGTGGGTTTTTTTATCGTGGGACTAGGCCGAGTCGCTCTGAAGGTCACCTTTTTTCCTAATCCTGTAGAAAGTAATGTACGATTTAGGTTTTGTCTCTTTGACAAAATTCAGCTTCACAAAACCATGAAAACCTTCTTACCGAAACAAAGAAAAAGAGCTGCTTTAATTATTTTAAAAATATCTTGTCTACAGGGGGGGAAAAAATGAAAAAAAAAAAAGAGAGATAAATCATGCCAGACTCTGGATTCTGCATCATTAATTCTCTGATGATTTTACATATTTCATATACTACACAAAATAGTTCCCACTGCTGTAGTAGTTTGGTATACTGAAAAGAAAAATCTGGGAATTCAAATCTTTATACACCCAGATGGTACACAACCTCCAAAGCTCTCAGTCATCATGTGTGTGTTCATTTACTGGAATCAATGCTCTATATCGTGTTGACTGCCTGCAGCACCCAATCCCGAAACAGCCCTGGGTGCCAGGTACTCACAGCAACAGTGTGGATTCACTGCAAGTCTGAGCCATTCAACCTCCCTGTACACCTCAGGAAAACGCACCCACTCACAACCACGGGTTTATTGCTTCACCCTGTATGAAATTTTGCTGAGAAATGTCAACAAAAATACTCGTTTGAAATAGAATTAGAATGCAAAATATAAAAACACGTGACATGCGTAAGAAGAAATACAGCAAAGACTCTGCTAGGAAATATACACAAAGTTGGCAGAGAAAGAATCGTTCCTGCAATCCAAATACAAAACAGAGGACATGAGTGGATATCACAGTCCTGAAAGATTTTCCTTTGGTTAAATATTCAGAAAGCATAGTCGTGGTTTTCTCCTTCAGACCTTAGCACAATAAACTACATTTCTTTAGCATTTATACCTTGTTTCAAAGAGTACAACTAATTTCCACCCACGCCCCTCCCCCCAGGAATATCAGTTTTTATTTCATTAATGAATTTTAAGACTTATTCACTGTGTGACACTAAAGACAACACCATAAACAGAAAAAAAAAAGAAAAGGTTAATGTAAATAAATCAAAGGCATTCTATCCTTCTCTGGCCATCTGTCTACCCATAAATACAAATGTAAAAAATAGAGTTTGCTAAAAGCAGACATTTTAAAAGTCTATGACATTTTTGTTCCAAGAAAAAAACCAAGAGCAGAAAATGCTAACAGTATCATCTTACCTGCCTTTTAAGCAAAAACGTGAAAATCACAACACACAAGAAAGCCTGCAAACTGACAAAGACTCTGGATTAGCAACAGCAATTGACCCAGTGAGACTGAATCAGACTCACTCTTTCTTTAAATGAAACAGATTACTCCCCTACATATCGACACATCAAAAAATATGATTACAGCTCAACTTGAAATTACAGTGAGTACTATACACCTCTATGCTCCTAGCAGGTTTGCTCATCAAAGCACTCGTTCAACAGGAAGTGTTTTTTATGATCTCATAAATGTTGCACTAATAGTTTTGAATTGAAGAAGGTAAATGCACCTTACGCTATGCTGCTTTGCACAGACTCATTTCTTAAGCTCTCCAGTAGCTGATGAGTTAGAGCCCCATGTTTTTAACCACCATGAGCAGTGAAAAGTTTGGAATTAGATACTTCACTAGAAGTCTTGAATTTCCTAAAATTTAAGTGTGAAAGTAAAGTTAGGTTTATTAGCAGCACCACAAATTTGACAGCAGCACATAAAAGTGAGCTTCCACATATTGGTATGTGGAAGATCAGTACCTAAAAGCCAGTATTTTTAAAGTAACATAAGGCAGAATCTTAGGTGTGTCTCTGTTTTGCATATCCGTGAGCAGTACGATGCAATGAAGGATACATTTACATTTTTATAAGGGAGGAAATTCTATAATAAATTATAATGACAGTACCACAAACAGAACACTCTCTTTTCACAGTTTGTGTGAATTTGACAACAAAGAAAACTGTAGACAAGACCAAAGAGTGTAATGGGATTAATCCAAGATTATCTTAATTGATCCTCTCTATAAATACAGTGAAACCACATTCACTTAAGAGCATTAAGCAGGATAATGAGTAAGCAGGAATTACCTAACTTCAACGTCAGCACTGGGCTGATAATATCAAACAGCCATGCAGAATACTGGACACAAATTTAACTAAAATAAGGACTAAAAGCTTCTGTTGCTTACAGAAGGACCACAAAGAGACCTACCTATGTTTCAACTTTTGTTTATATAAGCAGGACAGATAAAGATATCTGTAAACTTGAAACTACTTCAGTACCCTGGGGCTACTCTTCTTAGCCTGTACTTGTACTCTAGAAAAATGAGATAAAGCCTTTTCCAAAGGTGATCTGGGTTATAATTTTGTGTACAGAGTCTGAGGCCGGAAGAGAGATGTTTCTATTTATCAAACAAAATGTGGTAGGACTATTTGTAAGTAGTTCAAATGCATTTAAGAAATAAGGAGGTGCTCTCAGGACATACCCCAGTATCAGGCCATTGTTTAAATAACACATGACTAAAAAACATTAACTGTTAATAATCATGGAAAGCTAGAAACTTTACTTAAGCATCTATAGTTCCTAAGTTAATCATTATCAACTCCATAGAACAAAGAAGGAAACAAAGGCAAATACATAACAAACAAAATATGCTGCCTATCGCTGGCAGGTCAGGCATGTTCCATATAGAACATTATATTTATGTAAAGTTTTTCCTAGGAAAAAAAACCCTTTTATTTCTAGGTCATTGCTGTTATGTTTGTTTTGTTGCATTATTTATGTTACTGAGCATTTTGGGGTGCTTATTTTTTACTAAGTCATCTGTTCACATCATACATTCCCAACAGTCTGAGATTATATTTCCTGATTGAAGATACACATAGAGAAACTTGCCTGAGTGTGCAGGGATGGGGTTGGGAAAGCCAAAACCCTCCCGGAGTTGAATTTGGTGAGGAATGCGAAGGGCAACAAGAAGGGCTCCTACTTTTGGCAGCAAAAAAAAAGACAAGGGAAGAAATGTGGGCCAGCTGTGGAAAAGGAGTGGGGGCCATAGAAGACACCAAGGTGAATCATAGAATCATAGAATGGCCTAGGCTGGAAGGGACCTTAGAGATCATCTAGTCTAACCTCCCTGTCATGGGCAGGGACACCACCTCTCAACTAGACCAGACAACACATGGGGACCATGCCTTGTTCACCTCTGTCCCTACTGGTAAGATAGGAACCCCAGGCCTCTGAGACAGGAGGGGAAATCTGGAGCAAGGATATCAGCCTCCATGGAGGAGGGTCAGGTTAGGGAACATTTAAACAAAGTGAAGTAGGCATAAACAATTCCCTGGGACCTGACAGGATCTACCCATGAGTGCTGCTGTCCCTGCAAGCTCACTTTCAATAGTGTCTAAAAGGTTGTGGTAACTGGGACAGGTTCCTGAGGACTGGGAGAAAAGCAAATATCATCTCCATCTTCGAGAAGGGCAAGAAGGAGGATCCAAGGAACTACAGGGCGGACAGCCTCACCTCAGTCTTGTAGGGACAAATTCTCCAGAAAAACATTCCAAACATATTCAAGACAAGGAAATGATAGGAGTAGTCAGCATAGGGACTGCACAGGGAAAAAGCAAGCCGGACCAGCCAGAGAGCCTTCTATTATGAAATGAGCATTGAACATTTTTCTTGATTTTAGGCATTTTACGTGGTCTCCCATAACATCCTTATAGACAAAGTAATGAAATATAGACTAGATAGATAAATGGACAGCAAGGTGGATTGAAAACTGGCTGGACTAACAGGCTCAAAGAGTTGTGATCAGCACAGAGTTCAGCTGCAGGCCTGTCCCTCGTGGTCCACCCCTGGGGTTGAGCCCAAGGATAATATTTTTTAATCATCTTCCTCAATGATACAGGTGATAGGACAGAATGCACATGCAGCAAGTTTGGGAGGAGAGGCTGATATTGCAAAGAGCTGTGCCATTCAGAGGGATTTCAACAGGCCAGAGAAATGGGCCAACAGGAACCTCATGAAGTTTGACAATGGGAAATGCAACGTTCCAAACCTGGGGAGGAATAAAACCAGGCACCAGTAAATGCTGGGGGCTAACCAGGTTGAAAGCAGCTCTGCAGTAAAGGACATTGATTCCTGATGGACGCCAAGCTGATCATAAGCCAGCATGCCCTAGCAACACGTTGACATCCTGGGTTGCATTAGGATAAGCATGGCTAGCAGGTCAAGAAAGAGAGCTGATCCTTCCCCTCTGCAAAGCCCTGGTGAGACACGTCTGGAGAGATGTGTCCCAAGCTGGACTCCTCAGTACAAGAGAGACAGGGACATACTGGAGTGAGTCCAGGAAAGGACCACAAAGATCATTAAGGGTCTGGAGCATCTGTCATATGAACAAATGCTGAGAGCTGGAACTGTTCAGCCTGGAGCTCAGGGCATCTTTTCAATATGTATAAATACCTGATGGTGGAAGTAAAGAAGATAGAGCCAGAATCTTGACATGATGAGAGGCAATGAGCACAAACTGAAATAAACATTTAACATAAGAAAACACATTATTATTGCGAGGGTGGAACAGACTGTCGACAAAGGCTGTGGAGTCTTCATCCACAGAAACAAACCCAACTGGACATGGCCCTGAGGGCCCTGCTTTGGTTGACACTCCTCTGAGCAGAGGGTTGGACCAGGTGATCTCCAGAGACATGTTCTTGTCTCAGCCAGTCTCTGATGCTGTCAGGCGCTATGATAAACTTCATGGGAAAAACCAATACAGTTGCATGTTCACTGTTGTCAGCTATGAGAACTATTTCTATTAAATTACTGAGGCTGGAACAAAAAATTTCGGAGTTAAGACACATGGATACATTGCTACAAGAGAAAGCTGTAAAGTGAAGAAAGACATGGCTTATCCTTAAATTAAAAAAAAATATATATATACAGAAATGAAAGTAGGCTTCTAATCTGAATCACATACTGGAGCAAATCCAACAGAGGCGACCAAGTTGCTGAAGGGCTGGACCTCAGGATGTAGGAGGAGGGTTGGGAATGCTGGGCCTCTTCAGCCCATAGAAGAGAAGGCTCAGGGGAGGCCTTACTGCTTTCTACAACTCCTGACCAGAGGATACAGAGAAAATGGAGCCAGGCTCTTCTTGAAGCTTCACAGAGGAATGACAAAAGGTCACAAACATAAGTCAGAAAATAGGATATTCTGATTTGATATAAAGAACTTTTATTTATCTCTTTCTTTGTTTTATTATGAGAATTGTCAAACACTGGCACAGAGTGTCCAGACAGTCTCTGGAATCTCCTCATGGAGTAATTCAGTGAAGGAATTCAAGACATAACTAGAGACAGCTCTGAGCAACCAGATCTAATTAGATCTGTTTTGAGTAGGGCATTGCACGAGAGACATCTGGAAGTCCCTTCTAGCCTCATTTATATTGTGATGCTGCAGAAGGCCTAAGTATGTAACTCAGAGGCAACTTTCCAGGCATAAATACATGGAGTACACACAGGAGCTTCTAACTGTTTTGTTCTTTATGAAATTTAAAAGAAGAAAAAAAAATGCATGTCATAAAGGACAGTGAACCTCTCCTCTTTCAGTCTTTACTGAGAATCATCTCTGCAAAATTATCAACAAGAAATTATCTTTGTCATCAATGACTGTTTTGGAAGGTTTACGTAACTGACACTTACTTTACATTTATTTTATTAAGTACATATCAGATTGCAAAAACATGACAGCAGGCTTTTCACTTTTGAAGTCACTTGTCATTTATACATTTGACTGTTACCCTGTCGAGACAGCATTTTTTTTCCCTCACAGATATTTGTAGAGAAACGAGTGTTATGTAACTCTTGGGGAGGGTTCTTGGATGTAGTAAGATCCTACACCAACAAACCAAACCAAACCAAACCAAAAAAGGTATTAATGCCAGAGAAGGAACCTGAAATATTTAGCCCAAATGTGGTGGTGGTGGTGGCACGGGGAGAGGCAGAAGATGAAGCTGGTCATTGTGCTGTACTTCTAACATTTGCTCTGAGTAAGCCTGCCAGCCAGCAGGTACAACCCTGTGCTGGCCACCATCCTTAATGGCAGAACCCAGAGGGAAAGGAGATGTGCTAGGCAGACATCTGAATTCAGCTCAGCTGTTGAAGTGCTACGACTCTGTTGATATGTATAATGCCAGCGCAAGAAAAGCCTTCCTCCCTTCAGCCTTAGCACTATATAAACAGAGCTTCCCTTCTCCCCCCAGCATGCTGGGAAGCCTGCACAGCACTGTGCCCGGTGGATAATACACTGGCAGCTGTGCCTCCTTTGCCCCTTAACCAATTTTACAGCACAGACATGTCCTGCAGCCCCAGAGCTTAGACCTCAAATTGACATCTACCTCTGGCTGGATGTGCCTGATCTCCTGCCCTCAGACCACACCTGGAGTTACTGTCTCCATAAGTATCTCAGTTGGTTTCACTTAGGTTCAGGTTTGCTCCCACTGGGACTGATGAAAGAGCAGTTAGTGACCAGAACGGACTCCTCAGAGTGCTCTGCTAGTTGTTCGCAGGGAGGAAATTTGGAACAAACTGGTTTTAAAATAGATTCACATGCTTCCCTATTTTTCCTTGAATTTCACCATTTCTTGAATCCTCTTATAGACCCCTTATCTGTTCCAGGTCCTTTCCCTAGACAAATATTGGCAATGAGCACTCCTCCACAAAAAAAAGGACTTTTAACTGTTTACTGATCCTTTGTGTTCTAGGTGCCAGCTAGACAGAAGTGTTGTATCTCTTTACGTTGGATTCTAGATGCTATATGAACTGTTACTTGGTGCCACCATCATGTGCTTTCTCCAATAAATTCAGGGGCCAAAACCACATAAAAAATAAAACCCCAACGAATTATATAATAAAGCGCTTTTTTTCTTTTTTTTTTTTCCCCCCCAGAACTGAACCTAAAAGGAAATTGAACTTCTAAACTAGTTTGAACTTCTAAACTAGTTTTCATAGTACACTCTTACTGGCATAAATGGAACCAGTACCTCTTGGCACTGTGCTTGATGACATACAAATGTATTAGAAAAGATTTCCGTGCCCTGAAGACTTCATATATTTTTTAGCTACCCGAGAAGACTCTAAATCAGTGGTTTAATTCACTGGCTAGTGTTTCAGAGAGTTCCTACGAGCTATAGGAATTAAGTTAATTTTCTTCAGGGCATGAGTTTTAGGTTACATTTTTTGTTTGAGAGAGATACATTCCAAATGTCATCCATGTGCTTTATTCTGCCTTGCAGGCATCGTCCTGCGCATCTTCGACTAGGGAGTTAAGATGGGCATCTTCATTCTTTCCTACTGGGCTTTTCCTCCAAAAGATTAATTTCCAGCATTCCTTGTTTGCTTTCTGCTGGGCTTGTATTCCCAGGCTACTTCTCTAGGAAATTGCGTGTTTCAGACTATCTCTAATATCTCATAAGCCTGCTTTGAAAGGGCCAGCTTGTCCTGAAACAGGATTCAAAGATAAATTGGGCAGCCAGAGGCTTCATATACAAGCACTCAAAGGAGAAGATCAGATTTTTATTCTTAAAATTCAATTGAAAACATCTACTATCTATGGATGTTTAATAATATTTTTAGGGTACTTTTGCAGTTTTCTCATTTGATTCATTTTGCTCTAAATCTCTAATACGATGCCTTCATCATATTGCTAATTTATGCAGTAACAGATGTGAATAAATCAACTGTAATCACTTAGGCAACTGATGTTGCCATTGTATATCTCTGCTATCCTTTCTATTCTGTCTTTTGCTCATCCTTTCACTTAGGCCTAAGAGCAACAAGCATTTGAAGATTCTGAACCTTGTTTCTTCATTTTGCTCCTGACTGGTGACACTGTAGGGAGTGAGGAGCCAGTGTCAGCGATCACTGTTAGTACGCTCTGGCCAAAAAGGGGAAATGCAAAATGCCAGTATCTTCGATGTCTTCAGGAACCCACTGAAAGCTAAAAGAGATCAGCTGATCCCTTGCGAGACCTACTGAAGTGTGAAATAAAAAGGTCTAGACCACTGTTGCGAGGTACTGGAGGAGATCCTCTTGGAAATCCAGGGACTACTTTTCCTGAAACACAGCGAGGAACGATCTGTACTCCTCATGGACATTACTACTGCTGTACTATTTGATTACAATGTTGTAATTAATTATCACCACTCAAACCAAAAATACGCACTCAGTGTGTGCTATAAATAGTTAATTGTCAGCTGTAACTAATTACAATTAATTCTGTAGTAAACAATCTGATTTGTGTTTCAGACTAACTGCAATAAGTATACATTTCTCTTTCTAGGGGCAACCTTAGCTTGGTCTACGCTTCTACCTGTCATGTTCTTAAATGTACCGCCAGTTCTGGGCCTGCTTTCCATGTATAAACATCTCTCAAAGGATACCAACTTAATCAGCCTCTCTCCTCCTGTGTCTGGTTTGCACTTGAGTCAGACCCAGAAGCTCAGCTACTGAGAGCCCAGGAAAGATACAGCCAACCTGCTTTTGGTTTGGAGCTTCTATATCAAAATCCAAATTTGCCTGAAGCAGCAAATAATATTCTAAGTCCTAAACTGGTGTTTATTCAGTGTGGAAAGAACACAGACTCTTCAGCTGTGAAGGTTTAGAGCTCTCCACTGAGCATGTAAAAACTGAAGCGTTCTGAAACCTTGAAATCTGGCCAAATTTGAGCAATTTTTGTAGTACCGTAAAAGGCATCTTCCCTTCTACCCTGCTACATTAACTGAAGACACTTTCTGGAAGAGGTTGCCTGAATGTTAGTGGGAGGAAAGGCTCACTCTAACTTTCTGAATCTTTTTGGTGGAAAGGGAAGAGTGAAGAAGATAGATGATTTTAACTTAAAAAATTTCAGTCAGAAATTGACTGAAAGCACAAGCTTAGAGTGAAAATGCGAAGCAACGTTCATGGACAACACTTGCCAACCTGAGGGCAAACCCGCTGTAAACCTGGATGATACAAAACAGGAGTTCTACAGTATTCTGAATATTTTAAAACATAAAGTATGTTAAAAAATAGAAACCTGTACAATAGAAGGCCTATGGACAAAGTCCAAGGAACAGCAGTGAGGTATATGGGAGCTGAAGAATCTCTACAGCTTTTAGTAGCAAGCACATAACTGTAAGTGTAGAAGTGTTTAAAAACCTGTACTTTACTTTATGTGACCTTAAAAAAAATAGTTCTTTCACGTGTATATTGACTTAAAGCATGGAAGTTCCAGGCAAAGAAACTAGAACTGTGCTTCCTTTATGCAAGTCATCAGCTTCATGCTGAGTAATAACAACACAACAATGCAGCTACCCCTTACTATTCAAGCTGTAGACTTAGTGATTAAACAGTGACTTGTTTTTGCAGATAAGCAGTGTGAAATCCCTAAAGACCTAGGAAATGAAGGCAATAAAAGGCAGTTAGAAAAGCATGTGTTTTACTAAGTTTGACTGGGGGTCTGTTAATTTTGTATGAATTCTGTTTTGAGATTTAGCTGAACACATCAGTGGGAGGTTAATTTAAATTATGCTGGTATTGAGGCCTTCTGAATTTTCAACACAATTGTGCCCATAAAGGCTAACTTGGACTTGGCAACATTAAATCATTGTCACATGCCAAATGTTGTGTTCATAGCTACTTCAAGTCCTTGGACTGAACTCACCTGTCCGAGTTGTTTAGGAATGAGGCATTTCCACATTGCTTTAATATACCTCTTTTTGAGAAGATGCTGATAATACTCCTTTGCATTTGTTTACTTCTTATGGCACAAACAGGTCTAAGGCTACTAGAGCACAACTAATTTGAGTATTGAAATATCCCATATCTACTTGGTCAATTAACACATATTTCTTTTTGTAAACTTTTATGTCAAAGTAGGTGTGTTACACCAAAATTTATAGCAGTTATAGAGTGATAGAGTCATAGAATAGTTTTGGTTGGAAAAGGCCTTTAAGTTCATCAAGTCCAACCTTCGATGCACCTCCACCAATTCAGCTACTAAACCATGTCCCTAAGCACAATATCTACTTGTCTTTTAAACGTGTCCAGGGATGTTGACTTAAGTTCCTCCCTGGGCAGCCTGTTCCAGTGCCTGACAACCCTTTCAGTGAAGAAGTTCCTCCTAATATCCAACCTAAACCTCCCCTGGTGCAGTTTTTTTTTAAAACTGGGAATATATTTCAAGTAATCTGTAAGAGATTTTAAAAAACAGTCTGAACTGTTGAACATAACATAAGAATATTAAGGAACATAAGAATATTAAAGCAATAACAGTAACATCTAATATTTCAAAATATTCTACATCCTTCTTAAATCAGTATGTTACTTATGATATTCACCAGATGTTATTCCCACTAAATAAGAAGCTATGCATAACCAATAACTAAAGCCAAACAAATGGAAGGAGAATTCATCAGAAATGGCATCACTTCTAATATAGCTGTAGTACTCCTTATGTACCTATAGCACTCATAGATTGTGCTGAGTTATAAGAAAGACACACATGCCAACACATGCACGCAAATGCCAGAGTCCAGTAATCATCACAGTGTGATCTCCAATTAACGTATGTTCCCTTGTGGAGTGGGAACATTGCCTACAATGGGGACTGCAGAGTGGAAATATCAGCAAAGATCAACCATTGTAAATCTTTCCACAAGCACTGGAACCCGCACAGCTAATTGAACTGGTTCATATAAGAAACAGGCAAGTCCATAAACACAGTAGAAAGACAAGTTATTCAAGTAGTTAATTGGCATAACAAAAAGCAAGTCCATAAAGTTGTTTCCAATTCAAACGCTGCCCTTGAGAAGCTCAGTCTCCTTAAAAGGGAGCATGTAGAAGCAGTAAGGGTCATCAGCTCAGCGTTAGACACTACATGACATGGGCATGAATCAACTATCTGCTCCCAAAGAGAAGCAGGCTAAAAGTTTGTAGAAGGGACAGGAGAGATCCTCTTGTCTCTGCTCAGGGCTCTCTACCAATTTCTGCCTCCTACCATTCCAGAATATATAATTGCAAGAAACCCATAACAAATGTCCTAAAGCAAGCTCCTAATTTCTCACTTTTATATTATTGCTTTTGAGAATTCAAAATATGCATGATTAGTAAAAGGCACATGAACAAAAATCCACTGTCTTGAATTTCAAAGTGTCAGTTGTTGAAGGAGTCACTTGACAAGAAGGTGGAGCTTTTTGGTTTATCTCTTCAGTTGAAATGAACAGTATTATCTTCTGCACATTTTACTCAAGTATTCATACTGCAAAGACTTCTTCCATCCTGGCCCAAAGTAAAGCGTAAACTAATTTTCATTTTCACATTGGTTTCAGTACTGCAAATATTGAGACTCCCTATTACAGGCCTTGCTGTTCTTCAAAGCTATGTTAATACTATTGAAACTAGTGGAATGATTTTCTGAGCAAATGGTCTAGCTAGATTTTACTGAAGACACAAGCATCAACTAGACTCAGAGGACAAAAATGTAAGGTTTGGTTTGTTATTTAGGAAAAAATGACACTCCTCCCCTCCAAGTGGAAAGTTTCACTACCATCTTGGGCATCCTGTTTCATGAGAACCAACGTGGGTTGCATAAGCCATCCCTGCAGCCAGCCATCCTGCTCTTCCCTGTCAGTCTGGGAGAAACAGATGGAGCAAAACCAGGTCTTATGCAGCGGCTTGGGTGACAAGTTACTACATTTCCAGCTTTTAAAAAAATATACAAATGTCAAAGAGAAATTTGCTTGGTCATAAATGCATGCAGAAGTGAAGGGCAGAAAAAATGTTGCCAGTAGCAAAGGAAAGTATACAAATAATGGTTAAATACAGAAAGTCTCAGTGTACTGCACAATGTTATATATAATTAAAAAAGATAGAAATTCAGTTGCTTAAAAGTCCATCTCACTGGAGATATGGGGTTTTTTGCCCAAGTATTTAAATATTATTTTAAAATACCCTATCTGCAACTTCAGAAAGTATAATCCAAAAGATTCAAGATAGCTACTGATGCAGAGGGACTGCAAAAAAAGCTACAAAATTCTACTCATGCACAGAGCACAAATCTTTATTTTATTAATATCTACATATGAGAAACCAGTTTTGGAGGTAAAGGATGGATACTGTTTCCATAGCTGGTTTGGACCCAGTAGCTCAAATAACTTGCTGAGGGACGCATCTACTTGCAAAATAAGAAAATATAGATGAACGGAAACTTGTTCTATCATTATCAAAATACAAATATTTTAATCAGATAAGGTACTTTCAAATTGGTTCAACTGATCCACAGAAATTAGAAATCAATTTCAGCAAACTTCTAACTTGGAGGCCATCTCTATAGAGCATGCTCTAAGCCTTTTGGAGATATTGTGGTGAAGCTTGTAAGTTATCTGTACCTAGAGTTCAAGACATGGAGATGTCTTTCATATTGCTGATGACTTGATATGTAGGAAATAAACTGTATTTGTTTTCAAACTAAAATGCTATCAAAATATTTTGCTTAAGGTAATAGAACAAACAGAGAACATGCTATGGACCTCAGAAACATTGCCCTTGGGCTATTTTATTCCACAGCCATCTCACATAGGGACTTCTAAACTCCAAAGCACCTGGAACTGGCTGCCATCATAGAAAACATATTGAGCAGATGGCTTGCAACCTGTTTCAGCTTGCAGTCTCCATGGCCCTAAAACATTAATTTCAGTAAAATATGTAGTGAAACCTCATCAAAATGTGTGGTATTTGTAAAGTAGGATCTCATTTTAAAACCCTCTTAAATCAACATAAATTTAATTTGCATTTCATTGTGCTACTTACTATGTCAGGGACATAACACAAACCTATATCACAACATCATATGCATCTTCTGCCAGAGAAAAAACCTAAAATATCAAATAAAAATAAGAGTGAAAAAAGAGTGGGGCTGCTTGTTTATGAACAAGATACTCTCTGACCATAAGTGCTTACTCCACAGAAGTAGAGTGGACCTAATCTGAAGTAAAAACCCCCAAATTGTTCCCAGGTGTGGACATCAGGTCCTCAGCACCAAATGCTTTGCTTTTCAGATTTGCTTCTTTTGCATTCTCATATTTGCTAATGTAAGCAAGCAAAGTGGTGGATTAAATTCTAGCTATGATCAGATCTGAAGAGCTACATCTAAAGTTTTAAGACCTTGATAAGCTTTCATCATAGTCCACCTGTTCTCATAAAGATGCAATGAATCTGTAGTGCCAAATCTTTAGTGTGGTTTCAGACATACAAAGCAAACATTCTTATGTTATGTTCAAGCAAATGGACTTTTACTATTGTTCATGCAAGGGTGATTTGATCTGAAGCATCAGCAGGACCTCGTGGTACTTCTTGGTGTGGGCAACCACCCCAGTTTCTGGCAGAGTCCAATGCAACACCAGCGGCGTGAACACAAACAAAAAATCTGGGACGGTGAGCTGTGTAAGTCAAACCATACAGATGTGAGATTTTCAAAACTAATGTTCAGTGGTTTCTTAGCTTTTTACAAGCACGTTTTTTAAAGCATTTCTTTTCTGTTAGCCAGCATTACAGCTTGAATTCAGATAAATCATTTGTGAAGATATCTGTATACCAGACATCTGTAACAAACGTAGGATTGCAGCCAGGCTGAGAATCACCAAAGGCATCGACAGGTACCCCAGACTCCCCACTGGGCATCTAACTGACCTGCAAACGCTTCTGGCTGCCAAACTGTGTCCTTTAAACAAGCTACACAGTAAATAGACTGAATCCACTCCTGCACTGCCCAAATATTTATTAATTCTCCTAAATCCTCATTCTGCATCCAATTGCTCTTTGGCAAGCTGCAGAGCCAAAGACATCAGGCCTCAGCTGCCTCTAGGAGGCCCACATCAGCTGCAGCCACTTGATTTTTCTTTTGTCAGGACAAACTCCCTCTGACTTTTGGGCTGAGTGGTCCCAATCCTTGCCCTTTTTAAGTGCTTCCACAGCATGGATTTAAGCTCTCCTGTGCAGCAACAAGTGAAGATGGATACTGTACGTGGTACCTCTCTTCTGGAAAGATACTAGCTGACTCAGTGTCTGCAGATGTTTCCATGGAGAAAGAGCACTGATGATGGAAGAGGCAGTTCTGAAGAAATGCCACTAGGTACTTGTGTTGTCCACAAAACAGGATGGACAGGAACAACACAGAAACTTGGTGGGAGACCAGGGATTTATTTAGAAGAAAAGAAATGCATGGCAAAGGAACAAGGTTCCTGATCGTACAGTGAGGTTAGCCAACCGTATGGATTTTTATCTCAGTTTCAGTGGCTTCAGCTTCCCTCACATTTCTGATTATGGCCAGTACATGTGTATTTTCTATTACATTAGACTCGTCAGATCTTCTCCAAAGATATCACACTTTCATGGTACATCAGCAAAGTAAAAATTTCTTCCATATGACGAGGTGCATGGATGTGCCTAGCTCCTCTGTTTCACTGGCGTTACGACAAACACAGAGGCTCAGAAAGCAGACTTTGGAACACTCATTCTATGAAACACTTCTCTTTAGTTTTAAAACAGTAACTTTGTACTATCCTTGGGAGTAAGGACAGATTACTATACAGATTATTTTAAGTGGTCTAAATTATAGTGTAGCAGCAGATCTCAGTTACAAAATGTGAACGGTATAGTCAAATGGTGAATAAACTTCAGGTTGTATAAATAGATATACTTGACTCTTGTATCAAATGTTGGCTTCATAAATCAAGTCACTACCTAAGCTGTCCTGCAGAGTTAGGACCTTGCTCATAGGCAGTGTACTATTCTATGATAAACTGTAAGGAGAGAACCAACGCTGCATTTTAAAAAGCAAACCCCTCACCCAAGTCCTGGTATGCTTTACATTATCTGCTAGTGCCTCCTTCCAGTTATCTTTCTAATTCCTAGTGATATGTCAAATTCTGACTTTTCAACATGCAGCTAACTTGGTCTATGAGCATGCTCAGCAGACTTTTTAGCTGAGCATCTTGAATGCTTATTATTAAACTGTACTGTCCACACTTAATAGTTTACAATGCACTAAAATCAAACCCAGACTGTGAACTGTTACAGAATTCTCTGCCAAAATTGGTTCATCTCTCACCAGCTGTTTTAGCTGCAGAAATTTTCATAGCTCAAAGAATAAAAAAGCTATTAAAATAATTGTATTTTTATCCCTTGCCTCAGAATCAGAGATGCCATCATTATCATCCACTTTCCTCCCTAAAAAACCCCAAAATAAATAGAAAAGCCCAACACCAAACCACACTTTCTAAAGCAGAAAGCACTCCATCGTCTGAGCTTCACAGAGATTAAAACCTCCCAAAAATGTATCTAAAAGGAAAACAGGAAAGCTTGTTAAGCTGCATTACATGTATCACCTCTGCTCCATTTACATTTACTGTGTATCATTTAGGAAGTGTGTTAAAGGTATGTTATCTAAAGTTCCACACTGTAAGTGTATGCCAAAAATTTTAAAGCTACCCCTAACAAAGGGGGGAAAAGGAGTAGCTCTGCTTACTTTGTCACTTACATTGATCTATTTAAAAGGAGCTTTCACAGTAATTTAAAAGTAATCAATCACTTAAGGACAAGCCACTCTATTTACCAAAGCCAGGCAAGGACTACTTTCCTAATTTACCTAAGGACTCATTACCTGGTAGGTGAAAAAACAAACTAAAAAGCTAAAGTATAAATAATTGAGGTTGTCTTCTATTTAGTTTACAGAATCACAGAACTGTTGAGGCTGGAAAAGACCTCTGAAATCATCAAGTCCAGCCTATGACCCAACACCACCACATCGGCCAGACCAGGGCACTAAGTGCCACATCCAGCCTCTCCAGGAACCTCATCTCCAGGGACAGTGACTCCAGCCCTTCCCTGGGCAGTGCATCCCAGTGCCTGAGCACCCTCTCCGTGAGGAAGTGCTTCCTGAGATCCAACCTAAACCTCCCCTGACGCAGTTTCAGGCCGTGCCCTCTCGTCCTGTCATATAAACTGGAGAGCAGATTTACAACTTTGAAAACTTAGCACTTCTGAGAAGCAAAACATATATTCTGCCTTCCTCCAAAAAGCCAACAACTCTGTATTGACTAAAGATGCTCTCTTGGTCATTCATCTCTCTCTCTTGCTTTGCTCCGATGAGTCGTCATTTTAATCCTCCAAGTGCTTCTGATGCACTTACACCATATAGCACATAGATGCCATCTGCTTTGTAACTCAGGAACTGCCACAAGAAAGCATTTCATACCAGCTAGCCCAGAAACTGAGAGATTTTACAGCAGAAAGAGTCTGCCTGCTGGTCTTGCTCTTCCTAAAATACCTTATGCTGGTCACTCTGAGAGGGGCCCACGTCGGGACAGGGGGAAGGACATGAGGGGGCTTGGGCCCCCACATTGCGTAGGGAGGAGGGAGACCCTGTATCGTTCCTGCTCCCTGCATTGTTGCCGAGCAAAGCTGGCACAAACTGTGACCACTTCGGGCCACCAGTGAGGCTGCCGAAGCTACTCGCGGTCTGGCCCCCAGCACTGCAGGCCTGAAGGCAGTCACAAGGCTGAGGAGCAGCTCCTTGCTCCGCAAAGACTGGCACCCTCAGCACAGGGGTGCAGCAGCTACTGCTGATCCTGACCCCAGGGCTCTCCTCTAGACCCAGCATGGCATGTGCCTTAGCCCCAGGAGAGCACTGTCACGTCTCCACTGGCCCTGTCAGTCACCACCTGAAGGGCTCAGTGAATGATCTGAACTCTGAATGATGAGCATCCATGCTGCACTACTCCAGGGCACTTTGTGATGGCCCAGGAGCCCCAGATTCCTGAAGCCTTGTTTGGACTGTCATCTTCTCAACATGGCAGCTCACCTTATCCCCATCCATACTCTTCATGGTGCAAGCTGATGATGTTTCAACCCTCCTGCTGCCAGACATTGCATAATCACATGTGGCAGTGTGTCCCCTGCAGCAGTGGGAGATGTTAAAGCTCATCACGGATGCTGGGTGACCAGAAACAGGGAGCTGCTGCCATCTCCATCCACATCCCATCAACCACGCTGGTCCCTGCCACAAAGGAGGCAGCTCACCGTGCCACCACTGCCAGCACTGCCTGGGCCCAGCAAGGCCACGCTTGTATGACTTACACCAGGCAACTGCTTTAGCAAAGGATTTCAAGAAAAAAATAAAGACAAAGAAGAGGTCTCCTTCATTGCAAGGGAGATGAATAACTGTTCAAAAAATTCTCAACACCTTTGAGTTGGTTCAGCTTTCACGGGATTAATTATTTTCATGTAGTTTGATATCCTATGCAATCAAGTACGGGAGGTTTTTTTTCTTCCAAATAAAGCACTTGCTCCATTCAAATAGAAGCATTTAAAGATAGAGTATTCCTAAAACATAGTCTTTGGCTTCTGCTTAGCACCAGAGAATGGTCTTCTACTATCTGAGAAGGGAAATGATAGCTTTTGCTCTTGGTGCAAGGGTGTCATGGTAATGTTAATCCATCTCAACAAGACAGGGGCTCCCTCTTCCTCCTCTGTATGAAGCCCATGAAGTAGATTTCAGGTTCAAGCTCCTTCTTCCTGAAATAATTCATTTTTTGATGCACTTTTGAAAAGTAGAATAATTTGAAATGGGCATAATCAGGGGCTTTCCCTGGAAAAAGGGTTGGGCTGCTAATGTACATTACAAACCAACATGCTATCAGCTCTCCAGAGGAAGCAGAGGAAGAGTACCACCCTGATCAGGGCCCAGCAGCAATGAAAGAAATGTAATCCTGAGTTAAATGAGATGGGAGGTACTTCATAATATACTTGAGATTAATGTTTTATTCATCATACAACTACAGGAAATAATTAACCCTAAAGATAAGATTTTGTAGTAATAATAAACATGATTAGAAATAGCATTATCACATTGTAATTCCTAAAGTATTCTCTGTTCATCAGTTGATTCTAGACAAAATGTAAAAGAAAGAGTACGTACAGCCTCAGCCCATGCAGGGAAACCAGGATAATATTCAGTCATACACAATAGAAAGTACATGGGAAGAAACAAGTAAATTAATAGTCCATTGGCAAGGACACAGTATGATATTTAGGAGTTTGATTGTTCCTCACAGGATCTGCCACTCTGAGCCTCTGATCAAATCACTCTGGGAACGAGTTTATATATCTGTAAATTAAAAAGGAGAGTCGGGTCCTCTTGGCAGAGCGAGAGAGTTTATGCTGGGGGCAGCAATTCTTAAAGAGACTTGGCAATAAGAGTGGACACGACTGCGTTGAACATGAGCTCCTGATGTGCTGTCAGGGCCAAAGAGAAAAATGCATCCCTGGAGGCCTCTGTGGAAGAAGCTTGACTAGGACTGAGGAACTCGGATTAACTGTATACTTGGCACTCATACATCTAGTGTTGGAAGGCTGCATTGATGTCTGGTGTGTATAATTCAAGAAACTCACTGAAAAGCCTCATAAATAAAGGACTGGAAGAAGCTCTTTAATGCAGCTTCATTTATCCTATGAAAATTAAGTCTGACTAGATCATTATCTAAAAGTTTTGACAGGAGGCTCTTACAGGTAACAGGCAACACTACAAACAAGCCTCAGTAGACAAGTTCAGATCCTGAAGATACAGAGGGAACAGTACTTCACCACCGGAACACCTTCCCAGGGGTGATGACAGGTACTCTGTCCTTGCTCCTTTTTCATCAAGATTGGATCTGCATTCTGGAAGTCATACTTCAAATAGAAATTCATTTAGATTACACACAGAAGGTTAGCCAATGACAATTATTTTTTATGACAATTATTTTTTGTTCTGTGTTTCCTTTTTAATTTACAAGCACCCACTGCAGATAACAATGATTTAAGCTTATGTACTTAATAGACTTTGAAAAACAGTCTTAAAAGCTCTGATTAGAAGTCACAGTTGCAAAGTATTGTTCATGAAAATACTGGTTCCTTAATGCAATACGATTCCCATATTGGTGAGTTACTTATTAAAGATAACTTTTTTCTTCTTATCTATGAAGTTAATGGAATAGGAAAAAATACTGAATACAGTAAAATTGTGACATACAAAATGTGGCATACACTGCTCACTTTAGAGTGGTATAAATGGATGTGGAAAAGTGGTGGATGAGAAGATTCAAAAGTGACCCAATAAAAGCTCTGCAGGAAAGTTCTGTGTAGGAGCAGCTACCACAAAGGTAAATCTTCATCAACCTGTTCCCAGCTGCAGGTTTTCACCTCCTCTGAATCTCCACTGTCAGGTCCTCATGCTTCTGCGCTCCAGCTGCCACCCACCTGCCTTGCCAGCCCCCAGCTCAGAGCCTCCCCCAGCTGGGCACCACCTCTCGTTCTGACTAGGACGGGGCCCGAGCCTCCAGCCTCTGCACTCTCCAGCTGCGAGGTGATTTGAATGGACCTTATGGGCCCATCCAAATAGTTTAATGAAATAACTTCTTCTGTGGTTAATTTACAGTGAGGGAGAGGACCAACCAACATGTGGACATGTTGCTTTTAGACACAAGGCACTCAGATTACTTTATATTATTCAGGTTTGTGGGTGTTTTGTTTTTTTTAAAAGGCAAAACAATAGGCAGTTTCATTGATACTTGGTGATCTGTTGCATCACTTCAGTAACACAAAGCTGTCGTAAACCCTGTTTAATTTGCATCTTAAGCAGGTTTATGGCTACAAGCATTGCTAAAGCATTACAAAGAAAACCATCATTGAACCCTTTTCCCGTTATAGCAGACACTACAAATATCAACAGATACTCACACTGTGGTCTATTTTTTTATTAAATTGCCAATTACCATTTCCTGCTCTCTGATTTCTACTCCATTTGTTCAGCTACCTTCAGCTAGCAAGAATCTGGAAAAACAGATGATATTTTGAGGTGATCTCTTGATTTTCTCTCTATGTATATATACATATATCTATTTTACGCCTCTGCAGAACCTAAAACTCTGGCACGTACAAACTCAGAGTAAGACTTAAAAGGACTGTGATATTAAAAATTTAAATTAAATTAAAACACATAGTGGATTTTTAAACCTTACCTTCTACTAATGACTTGAATTCATGCTAAAGTCACGTTTTATAATTCTTGCTATAACAATCTGGACTGTGCTTTCTTTTTTTTTTTAATGAAAATTAAGACATTTACCTAATCTCATGACCTCAGGACTTAAAACCTCAATGCATCCTCCAAGATGCCAACGCTGCCCTTGTAAGTTCCTTGCATTGGAGAGATCTGCATTGAAGGATCCAGTGATTCCTGGTGCTTGTCTTTCAAGAAGTTTTTCCTTAGTGTTGATGCAGGAGAACATTCAGCCATTTGATGCAACAAGTAAATCACTTGCAAAAAAATAAATATTGCTTAATAACTAAAGTATTTCAAATGTAGAGAACTATTACTATTTGGAATGGATGGTGAAGAAAATGGAAGGTAAGCAAAACTGCTTTGTCCAAAGTTCTATTTTTCTTCCAAGTTCAGAATCATAAAAAATACTAACATACTTAAAATATACACGATGAGCAATAATAAATACTTTCTTAGTCTAAATATAGCTCCTTTATAGAATAGTAGATGGTCTATGAATTCTATCAAAGATGTCACACACAGGACTAAAATTCACACTCTTCATGAATACACCATAAATACGTTCCTAAGTACAAGGTAGTAGAAGCAGAATAATGAAAAAAAAAAGATTCTGAAAATAAAGCCTCTAATGGATTTTGCCATCAACGACAACTGACTGAAAGCACCAAAAGATGGGCCTTATATGTTTCTCTGAATACATGCTGAACAAGTAGGCATCAGTGGTGGATTCAGACTGCAGTTTATGTTTGACCACAATTTACTTTTTATAAAAGATGAAGTTCCAAACAGCAGTGGTTCCTTCTTTATTACAAGTATTTTGATGAAAGCTGTCTCAGCATTTATTTTAAATGAACATGTAAGCAAATGAACTTTATGTCCTTGCCATAGAATTTGAAAAAGTGATATACTAGGAATGATTCCTTGGATCAAAACCATTCTAATCTTAGTTATATGACTCAAAAAAAGTACTGAAGAGGTGTACAATAAAAGGTAACATTAGTTTTTCTTTTTAAAAGACAGATACTGTGAAACAATGACTTCAAGACGCATTTCCCAGGGTAAACAGCAAAAAAGGCTAAAAAGTTATGAATTAGTCTCTTGTGTGAAAATTTCAGATTTCTACCCCATGGTTTCCAGCCTATGTTAGTGCTACATATCATCCAAGATGTCCATTCTCAGCAACTGATTGTAAGTCTTCATACCAGCACGTGTTGTGGCAGTTTGCATTTATAGTCTGACCATAAAGGGCGTGGTGCAGTGGGCACTGCTCATTTTCTACACTGCCAAGGATCTGTAAATATATCCGTTTGACCAGATTTGCAGGAAATAAGGTCACCTCTGCATTTGAATTAGATAAGCCATGTTGCCCAATTAGTTACAACTTTCAGTTACATATATAAACATAGAAAGGCACGCACACATTTGCAGATATCTCTCTGTACTTATATTTAGCTTTATCGTCATCAACAGTATGCCAGTAGGACACTGTTCAAAGGAGTTGCTTTATAGATGCAATCAGGGATTGCAAATGGAAGCTGTTTTCATCAAAAATTTCTCATCAAACTCAACTTTTCTATTTGTGGAAACGTACTGGTTTTAATTTAAATGCCACGGGTGCACAAAGGCTAATGTGAGACTCTAACTGAAAAGGTTTTAAGTGTTTCAATCTTATTGCAATAAATATTTTCCCTCCATTTTTTTTTTAATTCAGCATGTTTAATTACCATGCTTCTGTTATTTCTCCTCTTTATAGAGCAATTCTAGCACCACACTTCTAAGAGGGCTAAAATTACTCTCTATATAATCTACCCGCAGGGCTGTGATCTGAATAGAATCTGTGTTATTTGATTCACTGCACAGTACGTTTCTGTTGTACATGTTTTTCTCTGTCACCATATGACAGAAGTGCTGGCACAGCCCTTTCCAGTTTATCGACATTTGGGACGTCCCAAGTGAACCAAATAAAATCTGTTTTCTGTAAAACTCCAGCAGCATGCAGCCTCTAAGCCAAGACTGAGTTCACGTTACCACATTTGAAGCAATTCAGATAAATGATGAACGTTTCTAGTGTCTTTCACACAAACTTTTTCTGAGAATTTTCCTCAAGCAATCGACAAATGCCCCTGCATGGCTTGATCTGAACAGATGTCAGTATCAATCTCTTCCCAATTTTTCCAATTTATGGTTTACTCTGAATAAATATATCAAGTAAAGTTTCTTTTTCTCAGCTTTCACTCACTGAGCCTTTACAGAATACTCCAATTTTACCTCTGTGACAAACTTCCAAGTTCTTCATTTTTCTACCTCCAAGCTGACAACTACTATCCTCCAGTTCTTCCAGGAAATCTATTCCATGTCTATTAGGTACCTATCTCATGGCTATCCTCTTGCTTAGAATCCTAGATTCTCAAGGGAAGCCCCCATCCCAAACCAGGAGGCTTTCAAGATGGATTTTGTGCAATGAAATAAGGAGCTTCATCTACTTCCCACCACCTGCAGTTAAGGGGTGTTACACACAGCCACTTGACATTTCTCAGCGTTCCATACATGTCTCCTTAGGCTCCTACAGAACCTGATTTAGCAACAGGGGACCTGCTGGTGTTTGATTTTGCTAGTTTCTCCTGTTTGCAGAGGAAAAATGGGTGAAGCACAAGTAGGACTGAGCCTTCTAAAAGGTCAATGTGTGCTTCACTTCATGTGCACTTCTAGACAATGCATTATTTTGGAAACTCATCTTTCTCCTGCAGCCTGCTTCCTTTAGGGGCATTCCCTGCACCCGGAAGGACTGCCTGGTGGGAAAGCAGCAAGAGCCTCTGGTGAAGGGATGTCATGAACAGACATGAATTTTCCAATCAGAGAATTCCTGCAAAGCCTCCTCCACTCACCGCTTCCAACAGCAACAACGAGAAAACGAGAGCACACAAAACCCAGGACTTGGCTGGACACCGCAATGGGCCCAATGATGAATTTCCCAATCAGACTTGAATTTCCCAATCAGGGAAAAAAGAAATATTAATAAACTCATTTTACCTCTTATATTAGCACGTACAGTGCATTTGCATGAGGATTTTCTAAGTTCAGAACATGTTAGTCTTGCTGTGCATGTTATAGTATTTCCTGCACAGATGTATGGGAGTCCTACACACATACTCAGGCGCTCTGCTTGACTGGGTGCTTTGCTTACCTTCAGCAAGAGCCAACTGAAGCATGAGTAGATGTTTGATTCATGGAGGAGGAAGGAAAAGCATTTCCTCTTGCAGTAGGACTCTTCACATTACTAAGCTACTGGAATTTTAACTATTGCACTAACTGTTACTGAACACCTCTGAGAAAACCAGCAACCTGAATCCATTGACTATACTAACGAGTCCAACAGCCCAAACGAAAGCTTTTGGAAGGCAACAGAAAACCATATCTTGATTTAAAGCCTGTTGGATGCAGGTCTTACCAGTTTATCAGTGCATAAGCATGTGCAGTAAACTGTAACCAAATATATGCTTACATGTGGAAGCACTTTCAAAAATGTGATTAAAATATAAAAACCATATGAGACACATGATTTTGCAGGAAATTCTAACATCGCAACATGCTGCTAAAAGGAAAAGCACACTACTGGTCTGGTCCCTGCTTACTGAAAGGACATGAAATGGGATAGCCCTGAAGGGGGAAAAAGAACCACTTTCTTGGAAGCAATAATTTGCTATTACATGTACTGAAGAATCTTTTCCTTCAGAAAACCCTTATGGTCTACCCACCAAAAAGGGTGTTCAGAAATACACAAAAAGAAGCAACACAAAGACCACAAATGCCACTTTCATAGGAGCCCTAACGCTCCCCTTTACCAGCTCTAGGAATGGACGGCTGCTTTAAGGAAGTCCCTCAAACTCTAAATGCCCTGAAGAGGGGAAGAGATTGGCATCTTGAGCACCGAAGGTGTCTGCATGGCAGATAGCCAAGAATGGCCACGGTATCTGAATGCCAGAGAAGTCTGTTGGTGGCAGTTACATTCAGATGCCCATGAGCTTACAGATGTGTGGCCAAAGGGCAATCTCAGACACCTACGCAACAGCCATTTCTGGAAGCACTGTGCCCTCAACACTTCCCATGAAGACATGTAAGAGCTATTATAAAAACTTATTTTATGTATTATTTGTTTGTGTATTGAAGAGAACCAAGTGTGTTTTAAACTATGACTGCTTGCCTTAGTGTCTACCATCACACTGAGCTGTTAGGAAAATATATCCTCATTTGCACATGCTTCCTTCTTGTGAAAACTAGCTAAACACATAGTTAAATCTTGTTTCAAAAGAATTAAATCAATTTTTCATCTTCTAAACAGAATTTTATGTTTTGGTTCTCACATTATGGTTCTGTCAGTTTATCACTAATTTAAAGCATCTTTAGCATGATCAACTGGAGTATTTTTGTTTGCTTTAATTTCTAGTGGGTTTTGTGTTTATTTTTTTTTAATTTATGCTGGTGCCCACAGTACACTCTGTGATGGACAATGAGGCTTGCTCCTAGACAGAACCAAAGCTATCATACAGAACCATGAACTTTCATGTCTATTTACTCCTACTACAAAGAACTTGCACCAAATTCGAAGTACGGTACTAGGACAACCTTCGGTATCATAACTGCATATAAGATAACTTAAAAAGAAGAAAGGGCTCCTGAGGCAAAAAGATGTCCATTATAGACTTCTTACTGTATTAAACATACCCAAACCTACACTATTGCTGAAATGGAGGATTTTAATATTTTATGGATTTTTGTGCTTTCAAAAGCACATATATAATGTTCCCACTGTTACTCAGCATTTCAAAGTACGGGGTATATCCTAATTACTAACAACTTTTTAAGTTCAGCTACAAGTTCCATCAAAAACTTGTTGCTGAATGGACTTCTGTCTGCAGTGACCTGAATCATGAAGTCTTCCTGTTGCTAGCGTTTGTGGCTTCTTTCAAGATTCCTATCTCAAAAAAAAAACCCTAGCAGAGTATTTAGAAGTAGTAGTTTTTAAAGTAGTCCATAAAAGACAGCACTGGTTTCTGTTGTGCTCTAATAAATAAAATAGTGCTCCTGTGTGATCTGCTCCAGGTAACCCTGCTCTAGCAGTGGGATTGGACTAGATGTTCTTCAGAGGTCCTTTCCACCCCCTACTGTTCTGCAATTCTGTGATCTGGCACACATTCCACTTACAAAACAAAAGTGTGCTAAAAAAAAGATAATTTGGTGTTTTCCCTTATCTCAAATGACTTTAAGAGAAGCACAGTTATCTTAGACACTAACTCAAACATTTCAGAAAATCACATCCATGTAATCAGTGCCAAAAGACAACAGTGATTAATTTCCATTGATGAAGATTGTTTGGCCGAGAATTAAAATTCTCTATATAAATATTATTTAAATAAAAGGAATAGCCAAGTATTAATATTTGTGATATTATTACTCTCATCTTTAGAAAGGTAATCCCAATTCTACAGAAGCAAGCAATTTGTCCAAGGTAAGATGGGATATATAGGCATTTTAAATGTAAACAAACAGAAAATGCTGAACTACTTTAAAATCAAGCTGTTATTCTCATCTAAACATGCCTATGCTGACTTCAACAGAGCCAAAAAAACCCCTAAATTCTGGCTAAATTCCCAGTTGGAAAAAAGTAAGTTTCCTCTGACTTAACTTTTATTATTGTATTTAGTATCTCAGCATTATTTATACAGAACTTTACTGCAGTTAGGAATCCCATATGAAAGATTAGTACAAATCTGATGTGTTCAGTGCAGCTTGTGATGACTGAAATAATATGTGATTTTCTCCATACATGATACAACGCTCAGTAAACAGAGCAAAACTGCAAACAAGATGTTCCTGTTTAGCTGCAGAAAGCCATTTACATCCTTTTAAGATCTTCTGGCACTGGTTCCTTTATTCTTTTGCAACAGCAAACACAAGGTGCCCTGTAAGCACCAGCTTGAATGAAACCTGCTTTCCTACAGATTTATGCTCTTTGCTCTGTAACCACATTCTTTCTTCACGCTGCAAATGGCCAGATATCTCCACATTGCCTATTACAGTATCACCTGGCAGGAGAAACTGTGCTGTCACTAGTGTGGGCCTGCGCACATTTTGTTTGGCCACTAAGCCACTGTCAAACAGAATGTATAACAGCTCTGTTCTGCCTGCCTTCTCCTCAAAATTGGCACCGCTATGGGTTTCTTTCTTGCCTACAGACAAAGATTTTCACACAACACAATACTCAATGCGAATTCCACCTTTCAGATTTAACTGAGAGAGATAGAAGGGTTCAAAAGCTGTGGAAGAGGAAAAGAAAAGAAGGGGAACAGGCAAACCTTAGTAGCAAGGGTAATAACAGATATTTAAAAATAATACTGTTGATAAGGTGACAGTTCACCAGCTCTGGGAAATGCCAGGCCATATTTTGACTTGTTTAGGATTTTAAATAAATTCTAAGATTAGGCTCTTAAATCCATTTTTGGGAACAGTGACGAGTGATCCTGCTTTCAGTATGACAGGAATCTAACATCTTACTTTAAGTGTGACATGCACCACACTTGGCACTTCGACATACAGGACTCTCACTTCCTGACTTTTTACATAACAATGAACACCTATAAACACATGAACCAGGTGTAAATACTTATATACACAGAGCACAGAAAATCAGACCTGAAAAAATAAAAACAATCTAAAAAAATCCCCTCTGTACTGATATTCTCAAATTAATGTACTTGGAGCCAAAAAGGATGTTTCAGCTTTGGCCAGGTCAAAAAAACTGCTGTCACATTTTCCTTTCTGGAGTCCACCTGTAATGAGTAAAAAGTTCTTTGCAGTTGCAATATCAAGCTATATATAAAACATTTTACTAATTTCAATTTTTCACTGAGAAGACTGAAGCACAAAGAAATTATATTTACAGTAATAGCATCATTTAGTTTAACAGATAATGGCTAAATATCACATAAGGTAAGTGTAGTTAAGTTCCCTTCCCCCTAAAAGCAGATATATATTTCCCTATAAGCTGCCATGTATTGCTTTTGCTCATCTTTTTTTTCTTCTTTCAGAAAGTTATATGTTTGGAGGGGTGCAGTTTTAGTCAAATTTTAGGCAAAAGTGTTATGGATTCAATACATGAAATTAAGCACGCTATTTAAAAAAAATACATAATAGGACTCAAGTCTTAGTAATATGTAATATGCAATTGATGGAATAATTTCAAGATCCTGTGTGCCACAATCACACTGGTTCCTGATACTGGAATATTAACCAGCAAAATTAACTATTGGTTGAGTGGTTTTCTATGGGATTTTCCATATTTCTACTTAAAACCAGTTCAAAAGCTACATTCACCATGACCTGTTGATATGCCAAAAATAAAAGGTCTGTACACTCCATAACCTAGCAGTATATGACATGTTGCTACTTATAAAATTACAGATTTGGGTGGTTTTGAATTTTTTTTTTAATGTAAGTGGCTGTATAAAAGCAAGAAACTTAAAATAGTGCTAGCTTTGAGGTAAGACGGGGAGGTGGCCACTGCCTGTCCTGCCAGAGAGCAGCCAAATGACCAGTTAGCGGAACCCTGTTCACCAGCCAGGCCCAGTCCTGTCGTCAGCTGCCTGGTGGCAATGTCAGGAGAGACACAGAAGTTGCTGAATTATTGCAACGATGCGTATGGGGCATGATATAAAGAGGGGAGAAAAACCCGGCACATCTGTAAAGTTTGAGTTGCTGCAGCCTGCCTTTGCTTAAACCGTAGGCTAGGAAGGCTTCCTGATAAAAAAGGCATCTCCTTGTGTTATGAGCCATTCAAATATGTATAGTAACATCCATACGGAACTTGAACAAGCTTTATTCACTCAAAATGCCTCATAGTGGCATTCCTTTCCTTGGGAAAAAAAATCTAGGAAGAATTGATTGTGATTCTTACCTTCTGGTTCAGTAACAACAATCAGAACAATTCTGGGAAACAGCAGCATGAATACTAATAATTTACATAAAAATTGAGTATTAATAATACTTTAAGAACCTGGAAGATGGAGAGAGGGTTCCTTCCTTCTCCATGTGAAATGCTCCAAGATGGTAATCTTGCTTCCTGTGCTTTTAACTCTTGACACCCAGCTAATTTAACCTTGGGTATGTCCTCATGCCAAGCGCTTTCAGCATTACGGCCTCAAAAGACAGGACACTCAGTGCTATACATATGCAATGACCAATTTGTCACATGACCCTAATAGCAAATAAAAAAATCTCAGTATGTATCCTAACATTTACTGCCAAAATACATGCAATAAATAGCCGTAATTTAGCATCTTCAGCAGTTAACAATTTTGATGGTTTTTTTATCTCAAACCCTTTAAAGGTAGTCTCCAAGACACCTGTTGATCACATTGTTTCAAAAATTGTTATTCAAAGACTCTTGCTGACTTTGTTTTGTTTACTTCTCTTTTAACAGGAAAAGTATAATTTATTCCCACTTCTGCTGCTTAAAATAATTTTAACATATTTCCTTTAACCCCCTCCAAAAAGAAAGAAAACAAACAAACAAAAAAGCATCACCTGTGGTTTGGGATTACACAATGGAAAACTTCAGGCCAAAAAATACAGTTAAACAGCAGAGTGATGGAAAGCAAACCATTTAATGTAACTTAAAACACAATTAAGTTACCAGATCCTGCCATATTTCTTGGTGTTCTGGTTTTTTTTCCACAGGCTGGCAGTAGATTGTAAATGAAGAGGAAATAAATGCAAAAGAAAGAATTTGAAGAGTCCTACTTTTTCTTTAGCACACACTATCAACCTTTACCATTTGCTTTATACTGACAAAACTCTCATTGATTTCAGTAGAAGGATCGCTGGGCCTACACTGGGTACTTCTGGAAAAACTTGCCTTGTGAATTTACAGCCAGATGCTGAAAGAAGTTTTATGGGACCAATACAGAGCGCAGTCTGATTTCCACATGATAAATACAAATGTATTTTCAACACAGACTGATTCTGTCACTCTGCTGTGTGACGTTCGCTATGTTTATTCATAAAGTTCCTTGCTGATCACTTTCTCCTGTGTTTTCCTCTTTTACTCTTGATAACTTATTTTCTTCTACTAGGGGCACAGATTTTTATTTCAAGAATTTATTATACATAGGCTGAAATAAGAGATGCTCAGTGACAACCATGTCATAATCCTGAGTAACTTACAAAATATACACCCAAACAAGAGTCAGTATTTTCAGAGGACACTGATCCTCACTCTGTAGGCACAGCAGGGTGAAGCTGATTATGGAAACAGCTCTTTGAAGACACTTCCACTAGTCTGTCTGTAATAACCTAGATAATTGTGCCCAGGATCTAGTAAAAATGCCAGTGGTGTATCGGATGAACCAGATCAATCCAGGTTAAAAACAGTCTTCTTTTTCAGCATTATTTTTAACCAGGTTCAGTTCTGATTCATTTCTCTAAGGAAGCCTTTCAAGGATGGATGCCATCACAGAGCCAGCAGAGAAGTGGAAGAGGATAAAGAGCATCAGGGTACCTTCAACCAGCTCTGCCACAAAGGGCTACTCTTGGAAGGATGGCTTTACTTGGTGCTGCTTTTTGGAAATGATGAAAATTAGTAGGCCATGTACTTCAGGGTAGGGCCTCCACTTTATATCTTGCTGTATCATTAAACACCATTAGGCGTGCGCTGTTCAAAACAGGACTAATTAAAGGGCCTGCACATCTTCCATAGGACATTTATGGTCCATAGAACATTTTTTCAGTTAAGACAAGCTTTGGAGAGTTGGTGACATAGATAGAATACTTTCACTCAAAGTGGCTTAAAAGAGGGAGAAAGTGCTCTTTGCAGTATTTGTAGCTGTATTTCTTACCTACTTCTATCATATTGCTAAATAAACTGGGATTACATAACTAAGACTAAAATATCATCTTTGGGCTTTAAAGATAACACTGGAATTGGAAAACTCATCCAGTTATCATTTGAATCACTGGACATTTCTCTAGAGAAGAGGCAGGTATTTCAGTAATCGGAGTTAGCGCTACAACGCGCTTGCTACCTTGCTTGTGTTGTATGGGTATCATTTCCAGCAGAATACTGAGAAACCCTGAACCATTAGGGGTTTAAAGCCAACCTGGCCTTGAACACTTCCAGGGAGAGGGCATCTACCACCTCTCTGAGAAACCTGTTCCAGTGTCTCACCACCCTCAGAATGAAGAATTTCTTCCTTGTATCTAATCTAAATCTACCCTGCTCTAGTTTAAAACTATTCTCCCTCATCCTTTCACTACAATCACTGATAAAGTGTCCCTCCCCATCTTTCCTGTAGGACCCCCTTGAGTACTGGAAGTTTACTATAAGGTCTCCGCGGAGCCTTTGCTGCTCCAAGCTGAACAACCCCATCTCTCTCAGCCTGTTCTCCTAGGGGAGGTGTTCCAGCCCTCTGATCATCTTCATGTTCCTCCTCTGAACTTGTTCCAATATGCCATTCTTATGTTGGGGGCTCTAGATCTGGACACAGTACTGCAGGTGAGGTCTCACAAGAACAGAGGGGCAGAATCACGTCCTGTGACCTGCTGGCCACTCAGCTCAGGATACAGTTGGCTTTCTGGGCTGTGAGCACACATTGTTGGGTCACGTTGAGCTTCTCATAACCCAACATCCCCAAATCCTTCTCCAGAGGACTGCTCTCAATCCACTCATTGCCCAGCCTGTATCTGTGCCTGGGATTGCCCTGACTTGGGTGCAGGACCTTGCACTTGGCCTTTCTAAACTTCATGAGGTTAGCATTGCCCCACCTTTCCAGCCTGTCCAGGTTCCTCTGGATGGCATCCCTTCTCTCCAGCCTGCCAACCACACCATAGAGCTTGGTGTCATCCGTGAACTTGCTGAGGGCGTACTCGATGTCAGTGTCCATGTCTCCAACAAAGATGTAAAATAGCACTGTCCCAGTACCGACCCCTCAGGAACACCTCTTGTCACTGGTCTCCACTTGGACAACAACGCATTGACTGCAACTCTTTGAGCGCAACCATATAGTCAATTTCTTATCCACCAAGTGGTCCAACTGTGAAATCCATGTCTCCTCAATTTAGAGACAAGGATGTCAAAACCAGGGTGGGTTTCCTCTCTCATGTCATGTTCTTCTTTTAGATCTCCTCTATTTTGCTCTTTAAGGTCCTGCCTTTCTTACCGCTGCTCCTATCCTCATGTCTGACTACTTCTGCATATTCTCTGTGTCCATTTTTTTAACACACATATTGCAATCACTCAAATCATTTCTTTCACCTTCATCATCACTTTTTGGGACAGTCTTAGGCTGATAGTTTGAATATGTTACAGAAAAGTAAAAATGAACTGAAAGTCAAAATGGTTATTCCAAAGATCATGTTTCTGCTCTCTTTTCTTTGCTTGTCAAGGACAAGCACGTGTATATCTGTTTCCTGCTCCCTCAACTTTTTACTGAACTCCAAAAGCTCCAATGCTAGCAATTCTTACCTCCTTTTTAACAGATCTATGTTTCCTGGATCCATAAAGCTTAGAGATCAAAGAAGTTTAGGGCCGAAGTAATTATAGTGACAAAAGAACTTTAAAATATTATCATGAGTTGTAGCTGAGAAGATGAAAGGAATTTTTTTCTATTTTGTTTAAAATTCCTTATAAAATAAACTTGCAAAATTGCTAGGGTATAATACAAGTATTGTGGGTTTTTTTCTTTTAAATTTGTCTTAACAACACTGTGATTCACTGACACTATGAGTGCTACAAATCTCCTATTACTGTCAATTTTACTTCATCTTTCAGTATGGACATCACCTTCTCAAGACAACACAAACTAGTTCCTCTCTTTGACCAGAAAAATCAGCTGTTACTCTTGAATTTCCATCTTTTCTCATGTGACAGTAAAGATATCCATAGGTACAACAGAGACCTGTTGCTGTAATGTACAGATGTCAATAAAGTGAACATCTAGTAACTGAATTTTTTTCTTCTTCCACACAGAATAACAGAAAAAATCTAAAAGTGAATCTCCAAAATCACTTCTCTATGTAATTCACAAAACAAATCCAGTTCTTCCTTGACTGAACATTAAAGCCGTTAAATACAAACCTTTCAAAGAAAAGAAAACTATAAAGCAATTGCCTTTTAACCTTTTCAAAACTACTTTTTTTCTCTAACTGGTATTGGACAGAATGTTAAAAGCCAGTATAATTATTTTAGTCTGAGTTCATAACTCTGTCGCTTTCTCTAAGAGAAAATAGTAGTATTTGGAGATATGTTTAATTGATGTTTAAACTTCTTGCCAGCCACATTATATAAAGTCAGTTCTCAGACGGTCAATAAGAACATCACATTTAATCATCATTTGCATCATTATTGTAGGCGTTTCCATGAATCACAGAACAGAGCTACTGGGAGCAGATATTCTCCTTTTAATGACAGACATAGGCATAAAATCCTCAGTAAATTCTTCTCCTCCTCATTAAGCCCTTTCCCCTTCAGCAGGCTGGTCATCAGACCATGAAGAAACGTTTCATAATCCTCTAATCTAGTGTCACAACACCACTGGTGACTTATTTTGCCAATGGAAACCCTCCGGTAAAGAAAGGGCTGGTCCTCTGCTTCTGCATCTATGGAGGATTTCCTCCATGGATGCCACATGTGAGCACCCACAATCCTCTGCTCTCCAAGTGCTTAGCAACCACCACGATGTGGCCAGCTCCTTGGTAGTGCAGGCCACCAAAGCTGTGAAGAGACCACCTCCTCAAAGTTTCTTTTACTTTCAGTTTTTAAGGGTGTAAAGAGCACTTCAGGAGGTATTCTTGCATCACAGCACAGCCAAGAAGAAAACTGTACATTTATGTTACATCAGAGGACACATTTCTTTCCCTCAAAGTGAATCCTGACACTCTTAAAAGAAAAGCACATCCTTAACTGCACTAAGGACACAGCCAAGAATTTTTTTGTAGAAAGCCTAAGGTTTAGCCCAAGTCAAAACAGATAGGAATTCAATTCACAATAAGAAAACAAGACGTCTGAAGTCCATTTAGATCATCTTACATTGCAGTATCGCGTTCAAATCTGTATTCCCTAGCATTTCGCTGAGTAAATCTTCCTTGCTCCCCGCCTTTTTTTCTAAAAACCGTTTTCAAAACTCATGGGCAAACTCAAGATCTCAAACTGGCAAATAAGAACAGACACAATAGATGAACAACATGAACTTCTTCACTTGAAAGAGACTGCAATGTCAGATCAACTCAGACCTGAAGTATAATTTTATTTTTCAAAATGGGCATCCTGCTAATTGTTAGTGAGCTTCAGATGAGCATACAGACTTAGACAGGTTGAAAAACAAGCAGTAACATATCTGCTGTGTAGAGTTCATCTGACCAACTTCTTAAATTGTATGTTTGATTTTTTCTATCAAATGGCCATTTTTTCTTAAGCGTCAAAAAACTGCTACATAATTCTGAGCCTTTTCTTGCACCTCCTGACTTTGGACTTTTGTTTTTGATTTTGTTTTTTTTTTTTTAAAGAAAAGTATTTATTTAAAGAAAGATGCAACTAAGATCATTTTGTACAGAATCACGCTTCTGCTGGAGGAAAAACAGACTCATTCCTCCTCTAAATCACAGACATCTTAGAACATCACATACAGAGTAGCTTTGACATGCCTTGATGATTTATTGCCCTAAATTTCATCCACTCAGCAGTTTTTGCAAACATATTTCTAACATTACTGTGAACATGCAATGTTTAATTCTGTTGCTGTGCTAATAAAGCAGCTTTTTCAAACTACATCAGTAATTGAAATAACATTATAGCTCAGATTATATTTATTACCATTACCCTAGATAACTAGTGTATCTAACACAATCTGTTCAAGAACTTATGCAGGAGTATTGTGTTTGCCTCCTTAAGCAAGACAAAAGTTACCAAAGACAAAAGCCTTATCTTCTGTATAATTTTGCAACGTACTCAAAATTCAGATGGCTCCCTGGTATTTTTGGAAAGGCATACCCAAGTATAAATCCTTTTTTCTCTTAGCAGAAATCAGGATCATTGAATGTTGTTTTATGAAAAAATTATATGCATTACAACAAAGGAATGCAAAAAAGCTGCAGGAAAGCTTGAGTGAATAAAATAAATATGGATAGAATAAAACTGGCTTCCCCCCAAACCCCGAGTTTGTCAAAAGAACAAAGCACACACAAACAGCATGTAAAACCTGAATTCAAAATACGTTTATAAGAAAAGGATGAGGACACATGTTTTTTCTATTTCAGCTTGAAAAATAAAGGGACACAGCAATGAGTCTTGCTGGCAGGCAGATAACTCATAGGCCCTGACCCTTCGACTCACCAGGAATTCAAACACAAAGCTCTTTTCATAGTGACCGTGCCATACATTCTCAAGATAAGGCAGTGAAATAAGGCGCAATGGAGAGGTACCACAAAGCCCAAACTGCAGAAAACCGTGCACAGAAATTATGTTCACTTATTCACCTATATGCAGCTGCATGCCAAGTGCTAGCTGCAAACCCATTTCTTTCAAATCAGAAGCCACGCAGCGTGTTTTTAGAAATGGGACCTGTCTCCTGAAGCAAGCAAAAGCAAAAGAGAGAGCAAGCAGCGAGGAAAGGACTATCCCTGTACGTCCCTGTGTCGCTCAGAACTGGAGTGCACATCCGGACAAATAAGCTGCAACACAATGAGCTTCGCAAAAGGATTGCTGTGGTAAAAACGGAAGGGTTTTTAGAGACAACAGAAATAGCTACATTTCAAACAACATTTCAAATGTGGACTCACCATGAAAAGCAACAGTTGCCTGAAGTTAGTGTGTTATTTTCTGCCCTGTTCCACTGCACTTTTTGCCTAGTTGTCCAACACTTGGTAGCTCAGAGCTGCCACACAGAGGCCCCTTCCGTGATCTGGCTTATTTGCCTGTCAGTTTGAGTCTCAGCTTCTGTATGATGCAGCTGTGCACTTTGCTGAAGGTCTAATATCATTTCCATAAGCTTTCTCCCTCCCTGGAGCAAGCAGTTTGTTCTCCCTGCTCAATAAATACTCAGATCACTTTTCGGGTACTCACAGGGATAAAGCTTTAAGTTGTTAAGGAGTTCTTACTGAGCAGTGGGTGGAGAACATAAGCTCGGTACAAGGAAACTCTGCGCATAATCAGAAACGGAGAAACTTCCTCCCTTTCCCCCAACCCCTCCTCTCGCCAGGCAAAGCTGCCAGTGCCTCCTTTACAGAAATTTAGGAATGTAAAGGGAGGACTCAAAGGGGCCCAGTCAGACAAGCCTTTCTCAATCAATTAGCTTGCAGCCATTACTTGTGACCCTAGGTCACACAGCATAAGTGTGTGGGGTGTGCCTTTAGGGGTACACCAAAGCTACTTATTAAAACTTACATAACCGAAAGTGTTCAAAATCAAATAAACTTCTGAGAGCTGGAAAATATTTTCCACAAGCCACAGTCTTGCAGGAAGAAGGGGTTTGAGTAAAGAAATGTTACTTTGCTTTTCCAATAACAAATTATTTGATGCAGGAAACTAACTTTTTTGTACTTAAAAAAAAAGAGATTGAAATGTGAGATACACGGGCAGACTTTAAAGCAGTATTTGCTTTACAATTAAGTAAAAACTAAATAATACCGGCATGAGTGATATTTGACGAAGCACATGATTGTGTTTCCTAAAATAAGGCTATTGTCTATAGCTGCAAAGGAATAGATGTTTATAGGACTGTTTAATTAATTCATGAAGTTCAGCCCACGTGTTTTCGGTCCTCTGCAAGAAACGAGTTCTGAGCATTTGGATTCCATTCTTCATTTTAATGCTCCAACTTAACAAATCAAACTATTTACTTTAAAAACAAGGTCTGGAATATTTAAATCCTGCAGTAAGTTACCCTGCATTGAATGCACAGGGAGAAGAGGGTGCAACTTACCACGATTCCCACACGACAAGTATACACCCCTTGGTGTGAAGGAAAACTTCAAAAAGACTCTCAGCTTCATATCCTGCCAACCCAATGACATGGAGATGATGCCTTGGAAAAACCCATGAGGGAGTCCTGATTTCAAAAGCAGATCTATGACAACCCCTTTCTGGGCCAGGCAAGATCAATGCCCTGCAGGGGCGATGCACTTTAATCTCAAGGTGCATCGCAAAGCATCTTTAAGTAGTGCCACAGATCAAGGCTTATGCACAGCTGAAAAAAACAGTACAGCCCCAACTTTACTCTCTACTTAAGGTAGCTGAGCAACAGCTTCACAAAAGCTCATAGAGGACTCAGGGAAACATATAATAGTACAGGAAAGCAGAGGTAGTGTATTGAAATTCGTTGAGGATTTTGTAGACAACGTGCAACCTACATGTCTCTTCCCCATTAAAATCCCAGTCAAACTCTCTGGGCCAGCAGCACGGCTTGTGTTAGTTCGGACGTTCATTCCAGAGATCAGATTTCAGGACCAGGGCCACTGAATAAGTGCCCTGAGGTAAGGATTTTGCTTCTGCCTTGCACATAAGACAGCATTTCATAAATTAGGTCACATTTAAATCCTTGGAAAACCCTGGCAGTAGAAATAATAATCATGGAAACTTTAATTTTGAATGAAGAAAATAGGCTCAGGATTAAGATGCTGGACTGGGTTCTGTTCCCATTTCTGTCCCAGACTGCCCAAATGATTTGGGAGACATTGTTTCACAGCATCATAGAATCACAGAAGAGTTTTGGCTGGAAGAGA
>NW_009703936.1:0-17049 GCF_000703405.1 Apaloderma vittatum | reverse complement strand
AAGGAGCGGAGAAACCGGGAGATTCCCCGAGAAAGAGCTCCTGTAGCAAAGCGGGCGCCCGCGGTGTTGCCTGGCGGAGGCGATGCGCCTCAACCCGGGGGCTTGCTATGAGGATGATGAAGGGACTTGAACATCTCTCCCATGAGGAGAGACGGAGAGAACTGGGGCTGCTTAATCTTGAGAAGAGAAGGCTGGGAGGGGACCTGATTAACGTATGCAAACACCCGAGGGGTGGGTGTCAAGGGGAAGGGGCCAATCTTTTCTCAGTGGTGCCCAGCAATAGGACAAGGAATAACAGGTTTAAGTTAGAACATAGGAAGTTCCACCTCAACATGAGGAGAAATTTCTTTACTGTGAGGGTGACAGAGCACTGGCACAGGCTGCCCAGAGAGGGTGTGGAGTCTCCTTCTCTGGAGACTTTCAAAACCTGCCCGGATGTGTTCATGTGTGGCTGCCCTAGGGGATCCTGCTCTGGCAGGGAGGGTGGACTAGATGATCTCTAGAGCTCCCTTCCAACCCCTGACATTCTGTGATTCTGACTCTGTGGCCAAGGCCCTTTCTTGGGTGGGCTTTCACACAGCAGCAAGGGACGGTGCTATTTGTAAAGAAATGCAGGAACAGAGGAAGCAGGTGCAACAGCAAGCACCGCATGGAGTCCAGCGTGATTGGCAGCTCAGCCATTCTTGACAGCACTCTCCTAACGACCTCCTAAACCCACCAGCTGTTTTCTGACATCATCTACTCACTTTTCTATCCATACAGGCAGTTAGGAAGAAAAGTTGTGGACATGGTCCTGACTAAATTTTAAACCAATATTTTATTACGCACAGTGAAAATGGGGGATGGTTTATGCCCTCCTCCTTTGCAGCAGTCTTCTCCATAGCTGAAAACTGTTAGCATGTCCTCAGTCCATCTCCTTCTCCACAGACTAAACAACTCGTCTTCACTCAGTCTTTCCCTGGGTTGTCTTTTCTAGCCTCCAGATTATTCTTGTTGCTTTCCATTGGCCTCTCTCCACTTTCTTGAAGCAGTGTGCCAAAAACTAGATACAGTACTTCGGTTGAGGCCTTACGAGTACTGAGTGGAAGTATTACTTCATGTGTCTTACATACGAGACTCATGTTTATATATCCCAGGATGATGTTTGCTTTCTTCACGGTATGACATTGCTGACTCATACTGTTCTGATTTACTAAAACAACTCTGAATCCCCTCCTGTTATCAGAATTTCATACACTTTGAGAGTTTATTCCAGCTTAACTATAGCGCTTTTGGGTTGTCCCCACTGAATTTCTTCCTACATTTCAGGCTACTTGCACAACTTTTCAACGTAATTTTATTTATAATCTTGTCCTCCAAAATACATGCTAACCCATCCAACTTGGTTATTTCGATGTGCAACTTTAGAATAAAGAATATGATTTTTAAAGTCAATAATGAGGACATCCAATAATTCCAGATCTCTGCAAGCTCCTATTTGACATATCCTTCCAACTGATGAGTGATAACAGTTTTTCAGGCATAATTTACACAAATAGAACAAGGACAGCTAAAACTGTTTATAGATGTGCTTTGTAGATGTGCAATATCAAACTACAAGGTTTTACAAAAAGTTTGTGTAATACCTGAATAGAAATCATTATTGTTTCAGTCTGTTTCAGGGTTTCTTTTTGAAATATATGTCAGAAATTTCCAATACAAGTACACTGTTTTACTCAGCAGGATCAGGAAGATTCCTTATTACTCATGTATTCAAGTGTTTGTAGAATTGAGGCCAAATGTTTTCCCAGTGACATTCTGAAAAAGGGGGAGGAAAATGGCAGAAAATGCCTTAATTTCTAACGGAAAACCAGACACACATCTTTGTCACTTTCTTCATACTTCAAAACAAATTAAATGTGTTACTCATCAGCTACTTTCCATTTCAGATCATCTTTAAGCCTGGTTGTACTGCAAGTTCTCTGAACTAGGAATTTCAGCAAAACCAGCATCAGGGCTCATATGAGCAGCATTTCTTGGAAGGAAAAGAAACAGGGAGAAACATGGAATTTTCCTTTATGACTTCTGTTGTGCTGGTTATACAGTTGTCATTAGACATTTAAAAGCTCCACATCTCAGATTGAGGCAGACATGTGACTGTTAAACCCCTGTTGATGGAGCTGTTCCAATTCTGTCTCAATCACATGGAGAAAGAACATAAAAGATGAATTCAAAGCTACCCAGTGCCTTTGGGGAGAAGCAGGGTTCTATCCCAAGACAAGAATTAGGGGGATTCAGCCTGCATGTGCAAAACCAAGATGGTCAGGTCTTCAGGCTACACGTATTCTCATTTGAAACAAATGACGAATAAATGTGTCTGTTATAACATGCATCGCCAAACTTAACTTTCTTCTTAGATTATATTCATTTTTCTTCCACAAGTCACTAAAGTTTATTGAAGGTCAGCATCATAATTTAAATTATGATGAACTGCTGAACATGACATTCATGGCTTTGAAGTTGTCTTGAGGCTGTGTATGTGATCTATTTAAATAAGCTCTTATACATTAAAGCACAATTTTGGAAATACAAATAATACTTGATGTAGATAAACACGCATGTTTGCTATTGACTACCAAGAAGGAGGAATGGAAACTACTCCAGGAGACAGTGGAGTAACATAATTGGACAACTCAGCCCCCAAGAACCTTTCCGCAGTTGTTAAGTGTATGGATGACAAGGATGTACTAAAATAATTTTTTACTATATAAACAAATTCAGTGTATAGAATTGAAGTTGCTTGGTGGAGTTAAATCTTTAACAGTAAAACTACAAAAGAGTATTTTTTTCATTGGTGACAGTAGGCAAATCATGTGGAACTCTTCTGCATTTTTAGAATACTAAGAGCACGCACTGAAAAATGCCTGGATCAGCCAGTGACACAGAAAATATATATAATTTAGTGTATAGTCAGTATTTTGTTCTATACTCTTTTGGTTTTCATTATACTTTCGATATAGTTTATATTGTTTCTGTATGAAGAATTTTCATTAGTAATATGCTGATAGCTGAGAATATTGTCAATAAGTGATATAGCAACAATTTAAAAAATCCCATAGTTCATTTAGCCTCCAAGTAAGACAGCAATTTTATCCCCATTCTCAAGTTTTGGCCAATTACTTGGCTTGAGAATTTTTACTGAATTAAATCAGCTTCTTAATATGTGCAACCAAATGGTATAGACAGTTTCCTATCTCTGTACTTCAGAAAAAAAAAGGAAAAAATGTATGACAATTTCAATTCCTTGAACTCATAGTTCTTGATCAGTGGAGCCTCTGGTGTTTGAAACACCTCACATGCATCGATGGAAGGCTGCTGAGAAAAACAAACCCAGGAGGCTTAGCCTCCATATATTTTGACTTTTTTCTGAGCACTTTTAAGAGTCTAAGACCACTTGTTGATGATGCTCTATCAAGGTCACTATTAAATCTTTCATCAGCTGGACAGCAAGTTTAATAAATGTTTTCATTCAGTTTGATTCTTCATCTTCACATTTATCATTGGAGTTGTTCCAGTTCAGTTTTAGCTTAAAAGGCTCAAGTCCTGGGGGGGGGACAGAGGCAATGGAATGTGACAGGATGGGCCAGAGAGGATTGGAAGAGGGAACAGGCAGTGGTGGAGGAATCAAAAGATTTACGTAGGTAGGGAACTGGGACCAGAAGACTTGAGTGAGTGTTGTAGGAAGCTGGTGCTGAGAAAGATCTATGACAATTTCTGAAGGTTAGAGACAAATGTGGGAGACATTATTAACTCTCCACAGTCCACCTTCCCTGTGCAACATCTTCCTCACAGAAGACTGAGCCACATACCTGCTCACTACCCATCTGAGTAAAAAGGAACTTTCCTTCCTGGCACCTGCTTATTTCTGTACCTCCCTTGGATACCAGCAGTTCCTCTCATGTCCCCCTATACTCTTCTGGTCACATCTTTCAGTGCAAATCATTGCTTTTCATTTCTCCTATTTTCAGCTGGCAGTCAGAAATACTCTTCTCCTCTGTCTCCCCCTCTCCCAATATTTTGGTCCAGTTCAGTTAGAAAACAATTGCTAGTAATCAGTTTCAGTTTGAAGAAGAAATAGCACAGTTCCAGTCAGTTCCTTTGCTCCCTTGTTCATAAGCTACCCTGACAAATAATTGTGGCACACACAATCTACTATGTTTACAAACGCAAATCATACAAATACAAACTAGACCTTTATGAATGTGTGAAATCTTTTAGAATATAAGGTTGCATTTTCTATATGCAAATATCTATAAAAAAGCCCAAAATCATGACCTACATAGGAAATAACCACGTGCTTTTCCCAAGCTCTGCAGAAAAGCGTGAATCAGGCTGAATGAGGTAGAATCCTGGGCCGACAGAACAGCATGTGTGCAGCCTGCAACCTTTTTGCCATCCTTGTCAGGAATGCAGAGTCATTAGCTAACAAGTCATCTGTGCTGTCTTTAGCACTTGATGGAAACAACACGTTTCTCAGAATGATGGGCAGGAGCTGCATCCTCTGTTGACAATACAAGCCATTCCTTTACTTTTGTTCTGCTGTTTCTTCATGTGCTTATACAAACACATGCATTTCCTTTTGTGTTTCATTCATATCAGTTTTTCTATTTCAAGTCTCTGGGGCTGGGAACCATAGACAGTCCTCCTCAAGGTAGAAATTGCCATTATATTTGTTTGAACAAGGAAAGTGTCCTTGAAAAGCAAAATTGTTACCAAAAAGAGTGGAATGCGCATTAAAAAAAAATATATATGTATAATATTTGCTTTCATTATTGTGTTGATTTTGCCCCTAAGCTCTGGAGCAGAGTAGAAATAGCTGTTACTTTTAATTGCACTAGAGATTTGCAAATAAAAACCTAACTGTTTCTTCATCAGTATCATCTCTAATTTCTTTACCAGATAGTCTTTTCTTCTGCACTGCTTCATTACTGTGCCTTGAGTCAGACTCAGTGATTAATGCAGCTGACTAGACTGACAACTGAGTGGAAATGGTAAATAATCACTTGTTTTTATACATGTGAAAAACAGTTCCTACTCAAGCTGGAAATCCTTGCTTTTGGAAGGGCATTCTTCCATCTTGCTTCCTGCTAACCTGAGGTCATTTAAGGAGTAACTGCTTTAAGTGCTTGTTGATTGCAGTGATGTAAACGTCTCTGGCCCAGATGCTGCAGTGAACAAGACTTTCCACACAGGAATATGGTTAAACTGAAGGCCGCAAGTTTTATGAACTACATTGCCTAATAAATCAGGGAAGAACCGCTAGCCAGCTGTTCCCCACAAACTACCCAGTAAAACAGGACCAGTGAGGTTCACCAAGCACAAGACTGTAGAGGCCAAGCTAAATGTTTAAGAGAAGGCTGACCACATCCTCCCTCCTGCAGAAGTGACCAAGACACATGGTTCCAAACAAAGTATCTCCTTCTGCACCATCTGTGCTGGGGAGAGAAGAGTCAAATAAGTAGCAACATTTTTCTTTGTGTAAGGTGTTGAATTTTCCCTGCATTGTGGAAAGGGAAATAGCTAACTGACGCCTGGCTAGTATTTAAGACATGAACAGTAATTCCAACCACAGCTAACATGAAAAACCCACACTGGAGACTGACTTTCCAGTTGTGTGAATGTACAAACAAGTTATCTGGTCTTTCCACTAGCCAAACTTGCTAGTAAAGCCACACCACATTTTCAGTGTGGTAAACACTTTTTCTCACTGTTGAAGGAAAGTACACTAGTCAACTCAGAGTATAAAAAACCAAGGACAGGCTAAATAACAACAGTTAGGGAAAGTATCAAAAAGGCCTTCGGAACAAAAACTAATTGACACATGAGGCAACTGGAATTCATACTGAGTATATCTAACTTCCACTGAGAGGTTGCACAAATTTGCAATGTCGCTCCTGAACAGAGGGTCACTGGGAACTCTCCGTTCTTGTCTCCAAACCACAATGCTTGTTAAAATAATGGAGAAAGTAGTCTTTCTCACAGTGTTGACCTGTTGTTACCAGTCCAATAAAGAGTGATTTATTTTTCTTTTTATAGCAACATGCAAGGTAATTCTGGAATTATTTTCTAGCATCTACAACTGCACATTTGGAAAGACGCACCTCAATCATTGGTGTCTTGCTGTTGAATTCCTGAAGAAACCATCAAGTTCCATCACAAAAGTGGCAGTCATTTACCCCCAACACTCATCCTGAAAGCTTGTTCTAGAGCCTGGCAGCTTGACTCCACGTGGTGGGTGGACTCCACCTGGCAGATAAGCTCCCATGCAGTCACTTGCTCTCCCTCAGCAGAATGGGGGAGAAGATCAGAAGGGCAATAGCAAGAAATGAAGGTTCAAATAATCATAGAAGTTGAAATAATCATAGAATGCATTGGGTTGGAAAGCTACACACATATACAAAAAAAAAGAAAAGGGGGGAATTCATTCACTACTTCCTATCAGAAGGTAAATGTTTAGATGCTTCCTGGAAGGCAGAGCATCAGCATGCATAAGTTATTTGGGATAACAATGCCACAACCTCAAGTGTCCCCTTTCCTCCCCACTTCCCAGAGTTTTTATTACTGAGCACTACAATTGCATTTGCTCTTTTCACTAATAAACTGTATTTCCAGTAGATTTATCAGACATCTTATTCTCCTCTTAAACTGTTAGCCCTAAAGTCTTCTGAAGATATACTTACTAGTTTCCAAGTGTATGTCCCTGCACTTTATATGGCTGAATCTTATTCTACATCAAGTGTTTTAGACCACAGAGTTATCTAGTTATTCTGGTCCAATATCTTGAGCCTCCTCTATACCTTCCCAACATCCTCTTACTGGTTAATCAGCCCTATGTTGCACTTTGTGGGCAGCTCATTACAAAATGCTTTACACAATGCTTATCACTGAGGTACCCCATCTACTGCAACATGATACATCCTTAGGCAATATCCATCATCATTTCCTCTTAGTTATGTTGAAGTTTAAGGCTGGGCCAGTCACTAAACTTTAACAGATGCTCTCAGTCTCCCCATCCCAGGGGGAGAATAACAGGGTAGGCAGGGAGAGGGTCTCTGAGGTTGAAAAAAAAAAAGCCAAAACTTGAACCAGTTTAATGAAAAAGAGAATGATACTAACAACAATGCAGATGTCCAGCTATATACAAATATATACAAGTATGCAAATATGCTCAGAGATACAGGAGAACACATTAATACAGGACCCAACACCTTCTGGATGACAAGGTCCCATGCACAGGAAAAAAAGACTCCCAGACTTGACTCGGCAGCAGAGAGAAGCACCCGAGTCCAAAGTCCCAGTAACAGTACAAAAACAAAAAAACCCACAACAACAGAAAAGGAGCTGCACCTCTCCCACCCAAAGAAAAAACCAACCTGTTCCATCGAACGGGACTCTGCTGCAGTGTGAAAACAGAAGGCATAAACACCTGCAGCCCAAGGAAAGATGATGAAGAGCCAACACCAATCCTTCCAGCACAGCAGGGCAAGAGAGCCACAAGCTTCTCCTGCGGGCCCTTATGTACCAAGCACCATGGGAAGGAACACTGTGATTGGTCAGCTCGGGTCACCTGACCCATCCTCTCCTCCCATAGGCACAGCTGCCCCCGCCACTACTGTGGCTGTCCCTTGTGCCAGGCAGCCCCAGAGGACTTTTATCCTGGGGCTCACAAACCAGGACAAGTTACTTCTGCCGTCTTTGCTTTACCTACTGATTTCTGCCTTTCTGACTTGATGAGTAGCTACTGGGCCAAAGTCCACACAGGTGATATTGATGTGTGGTGGGCTGACTGTGACTGGACACCAGGTGTCCACCAAAACCACTCTGTCACTCCCCTCTACAGCTGGACAGGGGAGAGAAAATAAAGGCTTGTGGGTCAAGATAAGGACAGAGAGATCCCTCAGTAATTACCGTTACAAGCAAAACAGACTCAGCCTGGGGAAATTAGTTTAATTTATTACCAATCAAATCAGAGTAGGATAATGAGAAATAAAACAAAGTCTTAAAAACACCTTCTCCTTACCTCTCCCATCTGCCCAGGCTTAACTACTCCTGATTTTCTCTGCCTCCTCCCCCCGTAGCAGCAGGGAGGACAGCGAATGGGGATTGCAGTCAGTTCATCACATACTGTTTCTCCTGTTCCTTCATTCTCAGGGGTAGGACTCCTCACACTCTTCCCCTACTCCAGCTTTGGGGTCACTCCCACAGGACACAGTCCTCCACAAACTTGTCCAGGGTGAATCTTTCCCACAGGCTGCAGTTCTTCGTGAACTGCTTGGGTGTGAGTCATTTCCACAGGATGCAGTCCTTCAAGATCAGACTGCTCCAACCTGGATCCCCCATAGGATCACAAGTCCTGCCAGCAAACCTGCTCCAGCATGGGCTTCTCTCTCTCCGTGGGTCCACAGGTCCTGCCAGGAGCCTGCTCCAATGCAGGTTTCCCATAGGGTCACAGCCTTCTTTGGACATCCACTCGCTCTGGTGTGGGGTCCTCCATGTGCTGCAGGTGAACATCTGCTCCACCATTAATCTCTATGGGCTGCAGGGGGTCAGCCTGCCTCCCCATGGGCTGCAGGGGAGTCTGCTCCAGCACCTGCACCACCTCCTCCCCCTCCTTCTTCACTGACCTTGGCGATTGCAAGGATGTTTCTCTCACATATTTTCATTCCTGTCTTCAGCTGCAGTTGCACAGGGATTTTTTCCCCTTAAATGTGTTATCAGAGAGGCTCTAACACCGTCACTGATAGGCTTGGCCTTGGCCAGCGGTGGGTCCATCTTGGAGCCAGCTGGCATTGGCTCTGTCGAACATAAGGGAAGCTTCTAGCAATTTCTCACAGAAGCCTCCCCCATAGCCCCCCTCCACTACCCTTGCCACTCAAACCCAATACACTGTCATATCACCCTTGTCTAAAAAATCTTTCAGCAAAGAAAACTGTCACATTAATCTGACACGTGAAGTAAACCTGTGTTGCAATGTGTCCTGTCTTCCACTTGCCTGGAGGTTCTTAATATTCTTTTTCACACTGAACAAGAGAAGTCCCTCGGAAGTACCTCAGTAAATGCCTTTATATAATCCATCAATCTGTGAAGATACGATCAGCTTGTGAGCAATTCACAGGAAGATGAAGTCAATTTTATGAATAAATTATTAATTGTAAATAATTTTTAAGACTTCCGCAATAATGAATAAATCCCTTTCAGCATTTTTATGCTCAGCCTCTCCAACAATAGTCATTGGCTATTGATGTCCATCCAAGGTACTGTACATATATGAGTTGAATGAATCTTGACATGGGAAACCCACTTCAATCCCCTTTCTGCTAAGTCTAACTGATCTGTTCAGTGTCATATATGATGTCAGCCTCAAAGGCAAGATTAACGCTCGGGGTTTTGTACCTCGACTTCTCCAGAAATACATTTGTCTCCAGTGCTAAAGAGCAGATGTTATAGTCATGACTGTTATACCTAAACATGCAGTTCTGTGTTCACTGTAGCACATACCAACCATGCTTTCAGTGTGCTCAAACCTAATTAGTTGCCCAGGCTCCTCTTAGGCTTTATTTTACTAGTCTCTCTATAGCATAGAAAAACATTCTAGGTTGTGATCCACTTGGCAAAACTTGAATCCCTGTTCCAGGAGCTTTTTTTCCAGAAAGAGATCTCTGAATTATTTTGGTTATGCGTCTGCATAGCTCTTCAAGAAGCTCCCATACTGTATGGGAAAAAACATTACCAGTCTAGGACTCAGATGTGAAGAGACAAGAGCCTACTCCTCTGCTCCTTCACTGCTCAACTTCCTTGCCTATAAGAATCTTGGCATCTGGAAGGTACTGATGATCCAGTACGGTACAATTTTATATTGAAAAAAAAATTCTTATTGTTTCTCAGTTCTTCCCCACGACTGCAGCAAGTTTCTATTTCTTTCTTTATCCCTAGGTTGCCGTTTGCAATTTTTAAGGAACTAATGTGATCAATTGGCTGTACCTGTATACATCACCTAGTGAATTGAGATCCTCATGCCTGACTACAGATTAGAGCTGCTGTGAATACATGAGCAAGGCAGTCTGGTGCACACTTCAGTCTGAAATTACTCAGCTGGATATATGCTCGCCTGTGAAAATGGGAGAGATAGGTTTGCACTGACTACAGACACTTGAGTCTGATTTTCTGGAGTAGACAACTATTCCAGCCCAAAATTAATTTGAAGTGTCCCATTTGTGTCATTTAGTAGCCTCCTACTCAGCTATGTGCTGCTGTTAGGGGCTCTATAAGACACAAGGCCAGAGAGGATGAAGCTTGGAGTTACCTCCACGAGGCATTCAGCCATTCATCAGCTGTGCCATTTCAGTGCAACATGTCAGCAAAGGAAGGCAAAGATGACTGAAGCACCAACTAACTCAGTGTACTCTGCCAGAAAATGATCCCTGTTTGAATAACGAAATGTAACATGTCTTAGTCAGCTTTGAAATATCTATTGTGCCCGACAGGCATTCGTGTCGCTACCCAGCGTGGCAGAGGGCTCTGACTCACATTCCAAGAGCAAACAGCTGCAGCAGCTCACCACATTATCATCCCCACCCCCTCCATTATTTGCTACAGCACCTCTGTCTGCAGTTACCACCACAGCAAGAGATTTGGCAGCAATGAACATGCGCCCACGCCTCACCCACACCAGAGCCCTATGCCTTTGGGTAAACTCATCTTCATCAATGACTTAAGCCATGACATGAATGGTGAGCCCAAGCACAAATCCCTGCTGCCACTTCAGCTACTGTGGCATCCAGAAAACTGGAGAGCTGATGTCCTGGTTGGGCAGCAGGGCATAACGATCTGATTCAGCAGCTGGCCTGTTGTAGCTCTAATAAACATACTTGCTTGGATATTATTGATATTATTTGACACAGTAAATCTCACAGCTCAATGGTGATGTGTCTCAGTTGGAGTGACAAGGGGCTAATATTCAGATACTTTTCCTGGCCATCTTTCTTATTATACATGACAACCTGAAATTAGAACTAACTGCCAAGAATCCATAAGCGAGTATGACCAGCAGAATTACATATCTGGGATAACTGATTTTCAAAACCCTACTTAATATTGATTTTCTTCTGATGTGGTATCAAAAGTTATGACTCACTCAAAAGGCTTTCACTCAGTGCTAGCCTATGTGCTCCCAAACTAATTTCCTCCCAGGAAATTTTACATCTTTGAGGGCAGTTCATCTACTACTGCCAAAACTATAGACATTCTTGATGGAGCTGGAGTAGCTTTATGGCATGATTATCTCAGATCTGTATTTAGCCAAACTATAGAGATGTATTAACAACCTGGTGTATATAGAAAATAGGAAGGAAAAGATAGGAGAAGCACACCAGGAAAAATTAAAAGCAACAGCTATGACAGAAATTGCATATCTAATTCTATACTCAAGTAGACCAAGGTGAAACCTTGCAATTAATGTTTTAAAAATGTGCAACTATTACTAATAAGAGATTAGGTATTATTTTCAGTGTCTCCAATGTTCCACCACATACCCTTTTAACATATAATAGCAGATCAGATCCTGATGGTCTTATTTTACTTTACTCAGGAAAAATTCTCACAGGTTAATAACAGACTAAAATTCATGTTCAGATTAGCATTATATTAAGTTAATTAGGAGCTTGCACAGCTTGTTGCATGACCTGATGAAATGCTATGAAAAACACACATCTAGAGTACTAGGAGAACTGAGATTCAGTTTAATCTTTAATCTTTCTCACCATGGAACATAGTTTGAAATGTTTGGAGTGATTTTCCATGGTTACTTCTATTAGAGTACATGTTTTTTAAAGAAAATATGGTAATTGTGTTGACAGCATTCCTTTTAAATGGACAAATGTACACTCACAGCCACACACACTGACATGTGTATCTGTGACCTCTGGAGTACACCAAGTGAAGTGACTGGATTTTAACTCCCCACTGGCAAACACAAACCTGTTGGAGGCTGTGAAGTTCTGTCACTGCACTTTGGTACTTCAGTGACAGCTGTAATCTTTGGGGGAAAAGGAAAAAAAAAAGCTTTGGTTTCATATATGTCTGAGTTGTTTGGTCAAATTCTGCGGTCCTTTGCCTGCACAAAATTGCCTTCTCCTCAAGCTCTCTTACCCATTAAAATGTTGCCAGAGATCTCTGCTGATCTCACTTTGTCATGCAAGAGCTTTTCCAATATATTCCTTGCTAGATTTCAGCTGATAGGTGTTAGTATGTTTTCATTTGTCCGAAATCATTGAATATCTCTCTCAAGTACAAAACAAGGATCCTTGCACCAGACTCCTGCCATGCACATGGCAAAGAAATTTTTTGGAGATCAAAGGAGAAAATCTGGCTGGTCTGAAGGGCGATATCACTGCTAACCTTGTTTTCTACCTAGTGAGAATGAAGAGAAGAAAGCTTAGTACAATATAGAATGCAAACACAACAGAGGGCATGAGCCTGTCAGCCTGTTGTTGACATGAGACATGCATACCTGGACCCTGACAAGAATATTTTGTGTGCATATGCAATAATGAGGTTTTGAAAAGCACACATTTAAGAATGGTGAGTGCTTTAGAACTGTACTTGTACAAGTTGTGATTTAAAAAGCTGGAGGCTTCAATCTGAGCCACTAAAGTTCAAAATGACAGAAACTTACAAAATCTTGTTGCTCTGCATTTAATAAATTTTATGGTTATAAGCTGTTATTTTGAAATGTTGAGTACCTCATAGTTTAGAATATTGAACACCTGTTTGGATTGCACTTGAAGTTTGTTGCTTCTTACTTACAATCTTTCTCGGATACTTAGAATAATCCTTCAATCCACACACTTTTGTTTCTCTCTTAATTCAGTTTTGGCCCCAAAAGCGTATTGACTTTTTAGGAAGGTCAAGGAAAGACATGTATCTTGTCACCGTAAAAAATAACAAAAAACCCCCACACAACAGTATAATTAAAAGCTCGTTTTCTGCTTGTTTAAAGTGCTAATATGAGAACATTAAGGCCAACGTACCATCTACTGCTTGGTTGCTCCAGCTGTCTGGACTTTTTTGTTAATTTATGGACTCAATTATGTAGACTCTTAAATCCATGGCATTGGTGGGTGGTAAGGTAGATGGTTAATGAAGAAACATAGAGTAGAAAACTCCCTTAATGCCTGTTTTATATGTATCTTGGGGAACATTTAAGAGAACGAGGATCAAAGATTGTAACTTTAAGAAACTCTCAGGACAGGAATAAATGTACATGGTTTTAAGGCACCCCTAAAAATTATGAGATGGCTAATATCCCCATGATTCTGTGGTCTGTTCTAAAGCAGAAATATTGAGCCAAATGTTCGGCTCTGTATAATAAAAACAGATTATCTAATAGTTTCCAGTGGGAAATATGAGAAAGACCATTCATAAAGACTCTGTAATAGTTATGAATTATAAAGACTTCCTCATTTTCAGTATAAACTGAGACCCCAATAGAAACTGTTAGATATTTATTCACATGTCCTCAAAGGGACTGCACATGGACATTTTTAATTAACATTATTTGCAACACCTTACTCAAGTTGTTCATTATTAATGTGAAATGTTTTGAAGTCCTGACCAGAAAGTTTTCATCACTTACTCTAATTACACCATTCTTGTATGACTTTAATACTTTTAAAAGGATACAGTGATTTGTAATCTATAGTTATTTTAATTAAAAAAGAAAACTGTGTTTAAGTAATCTAGGTCATTATACACAAAGAAAAATCAGGAAACATTAAATAAACTTTGGATCATTATATTTAACATGCCACTAGGCCTTCTCTGTAAGGAAAAAAAAATAGATTACTTAAAAGTAAAGACATGGTTTAACAGCCCTTCTGCATTTCCAGAGATGCCTCCATTGTCCCCATTTTACCTTTCCCTTTCCAGCTTCGCAAAATACTATGTTTATTAGTGAGTATAAAATGGGTATATCATCCTCAGTTCACGTCCATCTGTCCTCACTGTCCAGATGTCTGTGCCAGCCAGTTCAAATTATTAAGCTGGGGTACAATTTCCTTGTCTTGCCTTGTTTGAATTATTTCCCTGAGCTTTTCTCTTTCATGCAGTTTTACCTATTAAAGCTCTTCACCAAAATTGCCTGGTGAGTCTGCAGAGATTTGTCTGAGGTTACAGTGGTGATAGCAAAGGCAGAAAACATGCAGGAAACTATTGACATGGCCTTCGTGTTCGTGTCTACAAAGGATAAACAAACTCTGTTAGTTTCTTCCTGGAGAATGGTAGATAGGACTAGAAGTGCAACTGCAGAGACCTGATAGACCAGCAAGGCCTGAATTCTAATATGGTAGACACAGAAAAAAACTACTCATCCTTCGAGAAGCTCCAGCAGGCTTAATTATGCTTAAATTTATTCTTCATGTAGAAGCTAAAATGTTAAAATTTAGCCTTTTAAATAAAATGGGCAGTTGACCCCCCTCTCTGAGCGTGTGTTAAACTGTCTGCAGACTCAGCTACACCTTTTTCTTTACAAATTACACCTTTTCATTGAAACTTAGTGGCAGGCACTCTAGTTTTGTAAATAATAGCTGGAACTCTAGAACACAAGATGGCAGTGTCAGACACCACGCACTCAAGGCAGCAGGGGACTGCAGGCTGGTTCCATTGGGTCTCTTGGGGGACAGAAGCAAGCAGTGCTGATGTCTTCGTGCTTTCCTTGATACCCCTATGGGACACTTTCGAAGAAGATGAGACCTTTCTGTTCCAACAATACCTGGAAAATACCCTGCAGAAGGTATGAAGAAGCAATACTCTCCGCAGAACAGGTCTTGCTCCTATGCAGATCACTGAGATCCCCAGGTTTAGGATGGTGTATTAAGGCACAAAATATTACATATCTTGCAAAGTTATCGAAGAAAATGGACCTACTGTGTCTGGAATATTGTTTTTCTTTCCCTGGGGTTATCCTAGCAGAGATAACCCCAGAGCAGAGATAACACCGGTTTCTGTAGCTGGCTAGAATGACACATACAAAAGAGCCTAACCTTTATCAAAGATATATAGGAAAAAAAATATTTGTTTCTAAAGTTTTGTCTGGTTGCTTGTTTTAGGAAGGTCACTACAACTGATGAGGGTCGGAGCAGAGAAGGTGCAAGTGTGATCTAAAACATGGCAAAAACCCCAGACCAAACCAGCCAGAAGTTGAGCTCTGTGAAGCCTAGACACCGGGCAGGGTCTCGGTGGGGAAAATAAGGACCCTCTAATGACACCAGTATGTCCAAACCCAGTGAAAGTCATCAACAGTTATTGTTCTGATGCGTTCAGGGGATCCTTACCAGGGCATCCTTGATAACTCTCCTAGCACTACCAAGTGCCTGAGCCCTAGTCCTGCTCGCACTGAGGGACGTGGGTCTATTCCTTTGCATGGTGCACTTCTGGACACCCCTCAACCTGCTTTACTTAGGCACAACTAAGTAAAACTTAACTGAGTCATGACTTGAGCAAGGACGCTCAAGACAAGCACTTCTCCCATTGTCCTAAAACTGGACAAATCCCTTGGGGGCGAGTGGAATAAGGCTAAGAAGGTGTTTGAGGATCCAGCTGCTGCAGATACTGGTGGGACAGCTCGATGTTACTCGAGGCCCTGCAGAAATAAGGGCTAGTGGGATAAAGCACCCGGGCAGGGAAGGTGGCAAATACATTTGGCTGGAATCACGCACGCCGGGTGGGAGTCCGAGGGGACAGAGGAGAGATCAGGCTCCTAGACTCCCTGTCCGCCTCATTGCCTTCAAAAAACCCACTCATGAACTCAAACGATGTGTTTGGCTCCCCCTGAGGACCGGGGTTTTTCAGAGCAGTCTCGCTTTCCTGGGCGGGAAGCACTCGCTCCCGGTACTGAGTCAACACAAGCTAACTACGCACTATCCTGATTTTTACATGTAGTGGGCTGGTGGTTTTTTCCATCGTCTTTATCTTGAGATCGAGGGCTGAGAAAGTATTTTGCTTAGGTCTTGGGGAAACTGCAGTAACACCTCAGACATGCTGTGGAAGTTTAACTAGAAATAAACATCTTAATATACCTCGCTGGGAACTGAGAAACCTCAGACAGGCAGTCCCTCTAGCCCTTCTTTTAAAGCATATTGATGGAGAAATCTTTCCACTTTCTACGTTAAAAATACTATGAGAACCACATTTCCTCATCCCCAGCTATGCAAAGCTGGGTATGCTCTTAGCGGGGCCGTTTCGGGGCGGTCACCCAGAGAGAGTGGAACACGGACTTCATGCCTCCCGCAGAGGACCGAAGCTGGGGCGACGATCAGGCCGAATTCAGCACTTTCAGGTCGATGACAGTTCCCTCTCGCCGCCTCGAGACGGGGTCCAACAGCGACGGCTGGCCCGTCAGCTTCCCCCGCCTGCATCCACCGCAGCATCCCCCCGGGCGCCTCACCTCTGGAGGACACGGCGGCCTTGCCGCCGCCGGCAGCGTTTTCAAGGGTACCCAGCGAAGAAACACCAGGAAAATAAAATAAGATAAAAAAAGGGTATTAAACCTGAGCTGTCGGATTTGAGTGGGTTTTGAGCTTTTGCGATGAAGTGAAGTCCAAGGCAGCGGGGAAGGGCTGTTTGCGAGAAGGCTTGAGTTCACGAGTGGGTTTTGTAGAGGCGCCCAGGGAATGCAACAATGGGATGAGGGCACTAAGAAGTCCCAAATTAATGCCCCGACATGCTCGGACATTTGACCCTCACACTGGTGATCACCAGCCCTCGGACAAATCTACCTGGTCCTACTGAAGATATGCGTGTCTTTGCGTGACTCTGCTTTTCTGTCGCTCTAACTACGCGTTGGGCTTCCTCAGTGAGCGTTGCACTGCGGGGGAGAGCAGAACAACGGCAAGATCTGATCTCCTTTATTCCTTCTCTGCCCTTCCTTGCAGCTGTGACTGGGATATCCACAGTCAATTATTCCTGCCTAAGCAAATGGTTCAAGTGGCTCTTTAAATGTTACTGCAGGAGAAA